>NW_008629300.1:0-11645 GCF_000691845.1 Merops nubicus
CAAGAAATTGTTCCTCAGGTCCAACCCGAGCACAGCTTGAGGCTGTTTCATCTTATCCTAAACATTTCTGTCCTGTCCTAAGTTTTTGTGTCTGCAGTTTTCCTCCAGAAACTTCTAGTATTTGAGATTCTTGTTCATGCTGGGGTTTCCAGTCAAAAAACTGGAAGACAGAGACAAAAGCTGGGAATGAAAACTCCAGCAACATCCCTGAACCTTGACAAGCTTTGCTGATCAAGCCTTCTCCTAATCCCTCCTCTTCTCCATTGGGGAGATTTGCCAAGATGTCCCTGAGGTGGGTGGGAGGAGGTGGGAAATCCCACCCTCACCTGCTGTCCAGAAGCTCGGGGTCCTTCCTGCTGCGTAGGTTCCAGATGGTGATGGAGCCATGGGCCATGCCAACTGCCAGGAGATTGGGGGTGCCCAGGGAGAAGTCCAACGCCGTGACCCCGCGCTCGCCCCGCAGCACGCGCTCCGGCCACTGGCCAAGGCACACACAGCAACCTTCAGGCAGTTCCTGAACCTCCCTGGGTCTTCTCAACACTGGGTTAAGGTTGGAAAGGACCTCCAAGGTCATCAAGTCCAACCATCAACCCAAAGCTACCATGGCCATTAAGCTATGTCACAAAGTGCCACGTCCATGTGTTTTTTGGAACCCCTCTCCGGGGATGGTGTCTCCAGCACCTCCCTGGGCAGCCTGGGCCAAGGCCTCAGCACTCTGCCAGGGAAGAAATTCTTCCTCATATCCAACCCAAACCTCCCCTGGCACAACCTCAGCCCATTTCCTCTCGTCCTGTTGCTGGTTACTTGGGAGAAGAGACCAACCCCACCTCCCTCCAAGCTCCTTCCAGGTAGTTGTAGAGAGCAGGAAGGTCTCCCCGTAGCATCAAGGTGTCTCCTCAACCTCTTAGAATCATAGAATCCTTTAGGTTGGAAAAGACCTTTAAGATCATCAAGTCCAACCATTGAACCATTTAAAGTCCTCTGCTAAAACACAATCAGAATCTGTCAGGGTTGGAAGGGACCACAAGGGTCACCCAGTTCCAACCACCCAGCTCCTTCTCTTCTCCAGCCTAAACACCCCCAAATCCCTCAGCTGCTCCTCCTAAGACATGGCTCTGCTGGAAACTTCAACTGCTGATGACCAACAGTGACTCCTTCTGCCAGAAATTAGCTACTATGTTCTGAATGGTTCCATTTATTTATTGCTGCAACTGATAAGAACATGATAAAAGCATCAAAAACTTAACTCTGCATGATTTAAATTAGTTGAAGGTGCAGTTTGGGCCAAGTGAAGAAATCAAACCAAAGCTGTGTGATTTGATGGCAATCAGATGGCATTTGTAACTGAGATTTCCAGTTTTTTAATGCCTGGTTTAAGAAGGGTCAGTTTTCAGACAGGTATGTAAAGGTCTAAATGGTCCAACAGAAAATGGACTGGAAAGGATAATCTTTAAATTTAAAATGCAGATGTAATGGGAGCTTGGAATTACTGGACAAATGGACTAAAGATGTTGAAAAGCACGAGGTAAATGGATTTATTTTCACCTTTGCCTGTCTCAAGACTTTTGCAGCCTAAAAAAAAAATCATTCCTAAACACCTTGATGTACCCACAGTCTTGGGTAGGTCTCCCTAGGGACTGGAAATGGGACACAGAGCAGGTGTTCCAACAGACACTTGCTTGGGTCAGGATTTAAGCACGTTGGTGGGTACTGCAGGTGGAATCAGTTTTCTAGAAATGTGTGGTTTGGGCTAAAAAATTCAACCTGCTGGCTGGGTCTTGATTTTTGGAACAGGGACATGAAACAAGCAGAAGTAGCACAGCAGAAAAATGCATTGAAGAAAAACTGGCTGCTCCTTACCCTGGGGTTCTTCAGTGACCAGCAGCAAGCAAGGCCTTTCTTTTGGTCTCTAAAATCAAAAGCTCCATAACCAACAGCTAGAAGATCCTAAAAGCACAGATTAACAGACACATCTCAGCTTAAGTTGACATTCAGGCATAAGAAACAGCAGTAAGGCTTTAGTCTTCACCTCCAATTCTATTTATCTTCATTTTTTCCTACACCCAACAAGTAATTTGTGAAATTACCACTTTAAAAGTGTTTGTTTGCCCTATAATGCTAAGGCTGGTGTCTATAAATGCCTCCAGCATTATGATAGTTGGGGATCTGGTGTTCTAACACGTTTAAATAGTCTTTATTTTATCTCTTTATGTCCCCTTGGGGCAAAGTTACTGATTTTATGTTTCTCATCCTCTCCTGCTTTTCCCCTTCCTCTGTTCCTTATTTTTGTGGTGGCCAAAGGAGAGGTCTGCTGGCCTCTCATCAGGCTGAGAGTGGAGATGTCCAAGTCATTCTCACCTCCACTGAAACTGAACTAAAACTCAATCCAGCTCAGAAATCTGTGCCTGTTGTTATGCATCTTAAAGTCTGATGGATGCCTCTTGCTCAGGAGATTGCTGTTAGAAACAAAGATGTGGCATCTACTGTGAATAAACTCCATGAGTGGTGATAAAGTTGAGTAGCAGGGGGTTAAATTTTGACTTCCAGTTCTAGAACAGAGTCTATTATATTAATAATATTAGTAATATAATAATAATAAGTGACTACCCATGGTGAACTGGACCAACTAAATGAAATTCTGGAGCAATTAAAGCTGTAGGAAAAGCTTAGTGCAGTTGCCTGGCCTGTAGTATAATGCAGCAATATTGTTATGTGGAAGGATAAGGCCCAGGGAGTGGGATGCAAAGACTTGCCTCTAGGGATGAATCCATCTCTGAGATCCCTCCCAACAAAGTACATCAAAATCAGCAGTTTGATGACCAAGGATTGCTTACACCATTTTGTAAGCAGCTCAGAATCTTAGACTCATTCTGGTTGGAAGAGACCTTGAAGATCATCAAGTCCGACTGTTCCCTAACTCTGCCAGGTCCCCACTGCCCCGTGTCCCTCACACCACATCTCCATGGCTTGGAAAAACCTCCAGGGGTGGGGACTCCACCACTGCCCTGGGCCGCCTGGCACAACCCTGGGCAACCCTTTCCATGAAGAAATTTGTCCTAATGTCCAACCTCAACCTCTCCTGGGGCAACTTGAGGCCGTTTCCTCTTGTCCTGTCCCTTGTCCCTTGGGAGCAGAGCCCGACCCCCCCCTGGCTCCAGGCTCCTGTCAGGAGCTGTGCAGAGCCAGAAGGTCTCCCCTGAGCCTCCTTTGCTCCACCACTGAAGAAGTGGTTTGTTACTCACAGGATTGACCTTGCTCCAAGCCATGCAGCTCACGCTGTGCCCGTGAGTTAAATCACATGAGTAGGACCAGAGCCATTCCAGTCTGGGAGGTGCAACTTCTCCTGGGGTTTTATTTGACTCTGACAGAATTGAGGGGTCAATGATGGCTTCCTTCTGCTCTTCCTTAGACTTTGGTTCCTTGTCATACTTTTCCCATTTAGCTTCTTTCACAGCTGCTGTTGTACCTCTAGAGGTTGATGGAACGTCGGGATCTAAAGTGCACAAATGTGGTGGTATCATTTCACTTCTCTAACTCCAGTTGTTCACATCAGGAGAAAAATTTACCCTTTCAGCAAATATTTTGCAGAAAAAAAACATGAATTTGAGGAAATAAGACATCTTATCTTCTAAAACTGTGGCTGAACTGTGATAGGGATGTAGAAGCTGGCTGGATCAGGCTGTAGTGGGCTAGGTAGGCTCTGGGTGTTGAATGAGTGGATTTAGCCACCTAGCAACAAATGATGGATTTAAGTCAACTTCCCACCAAGAATGTTTCTCATCTCTTGTGTTTAAAAATTTTTTTGAGGCCCTTTCCTCTTGTCCTGTCCCTTGTTCCTTGGGAGCAGAGCCCAACCCCTACCTGGCTCCAGCCTCCTGTCAGGGAGTTGTAGCTACAATATAACAGGTTAATTGCCTGAGAAACTGAAATACTCTATGACATGAGGAGGGAGAACACAACAAAAGCAGCATGAATGTGCCTTTTCTTTAATCCCTGTGTCAGTTTGGAATTCCTGTAAATGGGAAAATCTGATTTAGCACCTTGGGTCCAGGTCGTGCCTCTTACAGTCTGCAGTGAAAGAGTCTTAGACTCTGAATATCATCAAGCTAAAACTTGTTTCCCATCAGTCTTCTCACAAATCATTATAAAAACCACAACTGTGAAAGACATTACAGTGCAAAAAAAAACCCCAAAAAAATGGCTGGACAAGTAGCAGAATGAATCTAGATCTTAACTGTCAGGAAACAATTTTGACTAAGTTTGTGGTGATAAGAGAAGAGCCAGCTCAGAAATCTTTTTATTCAATTCTTCCACTAAAAAGGGTAGAGATGTCTGTTACAGGGGTGTAAAACAGCAACCTTCATCTTGCCATCTCCTAAAATCTCCTTTCCTTTGTCTCTTAAAGGACTTGTTGCCTGCAAAGACATTCCAAGAGGGACAGGCTGTGGCTCTCAATGCCCTGCAAAGCTTTGTGCTGAAAACAGGAAAGCCAAGGAAGAAACAAACCTCTAAGGACAGGAAGCTGTCGATAAGCTGCAAGTTTGGGCTGAAAAATATTCTCCATGAGAATCCTCTCCATGAAAAATAAATCCTGCAGAAGGCTTTCTGATGATAATATAGCTTCTGAGTGGCATTCCTTCTCTTCATGGATTCTGGTAGGAACAGCACTTTCTGAACTTGGTATAGAAGAAGTTGTGCTGCCTGAAAATAGATAATGTGGGGGGGAAAAAAAAGAGTTTTAACATAATACTTTGTGCATAAAAGTCAAGGGGATAAGAATTCTCTTCCCCTCCTCCACCTGCAAACAGCACAGGAGAACCTCTTGTTATCCCAAACGACTTCCACTGGACCAGAAAGGCAGACCAAGCATCTTCTACATGTTGTTTTCATAGAATCACAGCCTGGTTTGGGTGGGAAGGGACCTTTCAAGGTCATCCAGCCCAACCCCCCTGCAGGGAGCAGGGACATCTGCAGCTAGAGCAGGTTTTCAGCACACTACAGTGATAGGCATGACAACAGAGCAGAAATGCCAGCCTGGCACAAGGGTACCTCTGTCAGAAGAGAGAGAGACAGTCTGATGGTGCTCTTGACTTGTAGGGCATTGGCTGCTCTTCCCAGTCACAGCTCTGCTACCTTCTGCTTGTGATGGAGGTTCTGCTTCTGTCAGGTTAAATGAGTTGTACAAGTCCCAGGAGGTGACCATCATCCCTGGGAATGAATTAGTGTCATACAAATCTCTTGTTTCAGTGCAGTATTACACAGGACTACCTAAAGCTGAGCAAAGATTTACTCTCTGTACCACTTTGAAGCCAACTAGAGGTTGGACAAGGCTGTGGCAGCCACAGCAGGGTCTTCTGGGTGTGTGGCTTCCCCTCAGCAGGGTCATCTCACCTCTTTGTGCTCAGCTTTTCAAATGTGGGCTGGAATGAGCCCTGCTGATGCTCAAAGCACACAAAAAAAGGGAGGATCCATTTCCCCTCCCCTTCATTTTACACAGACTAACAAACACAAAGGGAAAATGTTTGGAACAGCATTCTCCATAGTTTTCTTCAACCTCCTACACAAAAAAAAGTCCACAGTGAGGCAAAGCTCAGCACGTGTATCTAAAACCTAAATCCTCTATCATTTTTTTTAGAGTTGAGGTTGAACTTTTCATCAAATTGCAGCTATCTGGAGACTGCCAAGAGCTTCTGCTTTCCCCAAGCAATCTCATTTTAAATCTCATTTAACAGAGGTTCTCCTCTTTGCATTATGGCAAATAGAAATAGAAACCAGAGTCACTGAAAAGTGAAGGGGAGGGGGGGAAAAGGGAACTGAGCCCTTTCATATTTCAAGAGGACAGCTGAGCATGAGCTGAAGCTCTGCTTGCAAAGTAGTGAGGCAGGACACAACAGCTCTCCACGGGTGTACTGACTGGTTTATTGCAGTGGATCCAGGGCACCAGTACCACTGGTCAAGATTTTAGGGGGGGCAGGAAAGGCTGCTCCACATCACACTGGCTGAACTTCAAGTGCAAGCTGAGGGAACATCTGCTGCTGCTTAGAGATGGAAGAAACTAAAAAAACCCTTTTTTTTGGTGTCCTGCTTGCTGGAGGGAGACTTCTGAGGTGCCACCATCTAGCTGTATGCTAGAGTTTTCCCAAATAAATATTTAATAAGTCAACAAAATGTCATCAACTCAACTGGCCAGGGGACCATGGAGTAAATGAGAGCCACAGAAAGTTTACCTTTATCTTCCATGATGATCTTGTCACATTGTGCCTCCTTGTTCTTTGCAGCTCCATGAATGGTTTGCATCATTTTTTCTACAAAGCGATCGTTGCCAGGTCTGTTTTTGCACATGTCCACATAAATCCTGTTCCTCTCCCTCAGGAGGAGGGGAAAAAAAAAGTGTGTTTTGGCTTCCTGAAAAATAGCTGCATTCAAATTCTTGGTGTAATTAGCCACAAGTTGGACAGGGGAGGATAGGCACTGCCAGGGTGGGTTTGGATTGCTTAGGTTTCGTTTCACTCTGTGTTGTCTTTCTGCAGCTCTCCCTGACCTTGTGGTGATGTTCTAAACCAGAAATGGCCTGCAGAGGTAGAGAGCAGCAGCAAACATCCCCACTCCACCTCCCTTTGCACCCTGGAGGAGTTCAGAGGTACGTAGCTCCCACCACTTGGGAGAGGAAGGGAGTGGATTCAAGAGAGAAAAATGAAACTAGGACATTTCTGTATCATCCGACCCTCAGGTTCTGACTCATAGGATGCTCTTCCTCTTCCTCCTTCCCCAAAATCACACCAGTGTGATTCACAGCCAGCAGGGGCTGGAGCCCTAACATGAACTCTGTGAGCAGACTAGCAGAAAAACCTCACTTGGACAAGGTCTTTGACTTGTCATCTTGGGCTTTGGGGCTTACACCTCCACGAGCTGTGTGATGAATCTCTCAGGCTGACACCCAACGTGGAGAGAACTTGGCTGCACTCTGGCCCAGTCAGCTCCTGGGTGTGAGCCAAAACCCAACATCCTCTGGGTTGACTCCCTATCAAAGTTCATGGGCGTCCAGGGAAGAGGCTCTGAGGTGGAAACACTGAGGGGAGACACAATATTTTAACAGGCAAGGTCACTTGTGGTGGGGTGAGGTTTCTTGTAGCTTAGAGACCCTTTGCAGTGCTTCTAGAGGAAGCCAAGGCTGCCTAGTTTATTTATACCTTCATTATCCATAACTGATTAGCAGTAAAGCTACACACAAACTGCAGAGTTTTGCCATTTCTTGCTGTTTTCATTAAAAATAAATCCTGCCACCCACGTGTGCCACTCTCCCCCCTCTTCTCTTTCCCCCATCCCCTGTGTCCCCATCCCCTTCTTTTGCTAATCTGCCCTAACTGATCAGTGAAAGGAGGTATGAATTTGATCCACAGCTTGAGTTCTAAGGAGTTTTAGGCTGTCTTGTTAAAAGAGAGACTAAAACTCAGTGTGGCTTCCAACAAAGGGGAAATGACAACCTGTAGAAGTCAAAAAACTGGACCTACAGGTGAGCAGCCCGTGCAGGGCTTTGAGAGCAGCAGCCAGGGGGTGTGCTGAGCACACTATGCACGTGTACACAGCTCCTGATATACATACTGAACTCTCCCAGCATCTTCTGATTCTGTAGACACCACAACAGGTGGTATATCCAGCATCCAGAGAGTTTCTGTCTCTCTGAGGTAAATGTGCACTCTCCTGTCTAAGTGGTCTTCTGTTGGTTCTTCTGTTCTCTCCCTTTGCTCCACCTGCATATCTGAAAAATGGTATCAGGTTAGCAAGCAGGAGCTTTTCTGTTCTAAATTTAAAAGAAGATAAATTAATTCTAAAAGCACAGTAATGATTAAGAGAGTTCAAGAGAGACAAAAAAGAGAGAGAGTCCAGCAGAGGCTGTGGAGATGCTGAGGGGCTGGAGCATCTCTGTGCCAGGCCAGGCTGAGAGCCCGGGGGCTGCTGAGCTGGAGAAGAGAAGCCTCAGAGGGGATCTGAGCAGTGCTGAGCAAGAGCTAAAGGGCCCCCAGGGGGCAAGAGGCTGGGGCCAGACTCTGGTCAGTGGTGCCCAGAGACAGGACAAGGGGCAACAGGCACCAACTGGAACCCAGGAGGTGCCACCTGAGCAGGAGGAGAAACTTCTTTGGGGTGAGGGTGGCCGAGCCTGGAGCAGCTGCCCAGAGAGGCTGTGGAGTCTCCTGCTCTGGAGAGATCCCAAACCCCCCTGGGCACCATCCTGGGCACCCTGCTGTGGGTGAGCTGGAGTTGGGTGAGATGATCTCCAGAGGTCCCTTCCAACCCCACCCTGTTGGGATCCTGTGACCAGGAGCCAGAACTTGTGAGGCACTGAGTTGCTTTGTTCTGGGCATCTCCCATCCCTGCACTGCAGCATCTCACAATCCCCAGTGCTCTAAAGATTTAAAACACTTTAAATGTGTAATTACCCAGCATGTGTTCTTTACCAGATGATTGAAGAGTTGTGCCCTGTTGAGAGCCAGGTTCTCCTCTTTCCTCTAGGATGAAACTTGATGTGTTGACCACAGACGTGCTGCTGCTTCCATGTGTCCTTCAGTTACACAGAAACAAGCAGAAATAGTGTGTGAGCCCAAATGTTTCAGCAAAGCACTACAAAAATCACAGTGTTGTTATCAGGGTGAGCCAGAGAAGGCTCTGAGAGCACAGACAAGGCTGCCTGTGTTGTAAAAGAAGTCATAGAAGGTTGAGGGAAGAAAAGAAATGATTGGAAAAAGACTTTAAAAGGAAGAATTCTTCTGGCAGCATTTCCCAAGGCATTAAAGAGCTGATGGAAAAGCTGTTGAGCTCTCAAGATTCATTCTTAGCATATAATAAGGTGAAGTGTTGGCTACCTACCATGTGATAAGGCATCCCCCCCAGCCAGCTCTGCTCTCACCCAGAATTTAGATCCTGCAGTGCTCTGTGTGTGCTGAAATGTCTTTGAAATGCAGAGGAAAGTGGTTTTAAGGGATTAGCTTGTTAAAAGAACCAAGGTAATGTTCTTACAGGGGAGAGCTGTGATAACTGGGAGTAAAACTCAAAAGCTTGGGTACTTTTGGGAGGTTTGTGAGCAGATTTTTCTGTTCTTCAAAAGCTGTGAGAGCAATTAAATATACAAAAGGCATTTGAAAAAAAAAAAAAGATCATTTTTATGATTTTTATTTAAAACCAAAGTTAAACCATTTCATTTTGTCTTTTATTTAAAGGGCTCTTTGTCTCCAAAAAAAAGGATGAGTGTTTTTTCAGGAGATGCTTTGAATTTGTAAGTCATTTTTTGTCTGGATCTCCTCCTGGTTCATATCCCTACCTCTAAGATTATCCTCTGCAGCAGCCAGTCTAGGAAACATGACAAAGAAATGGTTCCTGAGAGCCATCTCTTCCTCTCAGAAATCACAATGGCATTAACTTTACCAAAGCAGACAGTAAATGATGTTTTTCTTTGACTTGGATTTGTTTCCAGTGCAAATAAACTCTCCTCTCAGTACAATTTAAATGTATACACAACATAGGATAAAGTAATATGGGTCATTATTTTTAATTTTAAACACCAATACTTATTTACCTTTTTTTGCAGGACCTAATTGGATTTATCAGCCTGAAGATAAACAGGCTCAAGTCCATTGATTGTGTTTATTCAGAGGTTTTTTGTAGAAGAGTTTTAGAAATGGATGTGCATGTTAAATTAATAACAAATTAAAAGACAGGATACTTAGTATGTTAATAACTTTTTGATACTTGAACTGAGTGACATTTGTAAAAAGGGTTGTCTGTACTGAATAAGGATAATTAAAACTGCCAAAATTCTTTAATAGAAACATGCAGCTCTTCAGTGAAACCAGACTTTTCCTTGCCTCCAAGTGATTGTGACTCTGGACAGGGTAGAAGAGAAGGGTTTGAGGGCAGTTGCTTAGTATTGGTGGGGCCACCCCTCAAATCCTGGGGTCAGTTTTGGGCCCCTCACTCCCCGCAGGACCTTGAGGGGCTGGAGCGTGGCCAGAGAAGGGCAACGAAGCTGCTGGGGAAGGGTCTAGAGCCCACGTGTGGGGAGGAGCAGCTGAGGGAGCTGGGGGTGCTGAGCCTGGAGCAACGGAGGCTCAGGGGAGACCTTCTGGCTCTGCACAGCTCCTGACAGGAGCCTGGAGCCAGGGGGGGGTCGGGCTCTGCTCCCAAGGGACAGGACAAGAGGAAAGGGCCTCAAGTTGCCCCAGGGGAAGTTGAGGTTGGAGCTGAGGAACAATTTCTTGCCCTGGAGGGTTGCCCAGGGCTGTGCCAGGCTGCCCAGGGCAGTGGTGGAGTCCCCACCCCTGGAGGGGTTTCCAAGCCGTGGAGATGTGGGGTGAGGGACACGGGGCAGTGGGGACCTGGCAGTGCTGGGGGATGGTTGGACTGGATGTTGAAAGGTCTCTCCCAACCAGAACAACTCTGTGATTCTGTGTTTTGGGAAGGAAAATGTGACTAGAATTAGAAGTGCCAGAGGTGCAGTGCTGCAGTCTGCCTTCACCAGTGCACGTTAGCACTTCAGCAGCAGGTCTGACATAGGGATGAGTACTGACCAAGTCCATTTATTCTCTTAGTTACTACTCCTCAGATTTCAAATCTTGGGTACAACCAGCAGGTTTTTGGCAACCCAGTACAATTATTAACCCTGCACAATCACTCCAGCTCCCGAGCTCTCTGAGGAGCAGGCGTGTGCAGGGCAGGGACCCCAGGGGACAGGATTTAAGGACAGCATTTTGCCTTACTTGGAGAACACCCCTTCACCAGCATTCACTCCTGGTGCCTGATGCAGGGAAGAAGAAGAAGCACCAGATCCTGTGGCCCCAGGGCAAGCAGGTGATGCCAAGAGCTTGCCCTGCCTGGGCACAGCCGTGCTGGGATCTGGATGGAAGAGTGGATGGGGTGTCACATCCTTTCCTTCATCATCAAAGACCTGGAGGGATATTTAAATAAGGAGAGTGTTTTAGTGTGTCCCTTGGAGTGCTTTGTCTCATCTGGGACAAAAAGAAGAGCCCAATACACCCCAGGAGGGGTTTGCACTCCTGCTTTCATAGAACCACAGACTGGTTTGGGTGGGAAGGGACCTTTCAAGGTCACCTCCTCCAACCCCCTGCAGGGAGCAGGGACATCTGCAGCTAGAGCAGGGTGCTCAGAGCTCCATCCAACCTCCCCTGGGATGGTGCCAGGGATGGGGCAGTGACCACCTCTCTGGGCAGCCTGGGACAGGGGCTCAACACCCTCACAGTGAAGATGAACCCTTTAGGGTTCCACCTTGAGGGGGGTGTTGCCTTCACCTGGGACTTCACTGGAATTCTCTTTATAGAAATGGATGGAAAATATCTGGAAAAGTGGAGTTCCTCTCACTGTCAGAGCCACTTCTTGGCCAGTCTCAGTGTCTTTTTTCAGCTTATTTCTTCTATAATGCCTACCAAGAGTGTAGGTTTACTGCTTATAACTGTCTGACTATAACTTACTGATTGTAGCTATTCACATCAAATTAACAGTACAGCAAAAGTAAGGAGAGAAAAAACTATGCATCTCTTTTTATTTTACTGAATCCCTTCTTACAATACAGTATTTTGGCCAGTGAGGTCTTTAAATGACTCCCAGGTCATCTTATAGAAATCTATGTTTTAGGG
>NW_008629300.1:11661-12427 GCF_000691845.1 Merops nubicus
GATGGGTGCTACAGTCAACATAAAATCATAGAATCAAAGAATGGTTTGGGTTAGAATGGACCTTAAAGTTCTAGTTCCAACCTTCTGTACTTCTTAGATTAGGAGAATTGTTATTGTACATTTCAAAAACTCTTATTATTATTATTATTTATTATTATTGCAGGTTGCTTTTGGAAACGAATATTAATTTCAGACAGGATGAATTCCTCAGATCATTTTCTTTCTCCACAGCTCTTCCATGTCAGACATGTCTTTTCTTTCCTCCTCCCACTTCCTGTCCTCCCACTTTTAACAGCCCAAATAACTCAGATTTAAAACCTTTTAGTGATAGTGTAAATGGCTTCTCACCCGTGGGAGGTACTTGTTACCCACGAGAGACCCCCAGTCCACTGCTCTGCCATCAGAAGTCGTGGATTGCCTTCTGCAGCTCCCTGCTTGGCTTCTGTAGATGCCACTCAAAATGCTGGCTCTTCTTTGGCTACTTGAGCTTGCTCCTGACCCTTGCCTTACCCTGAAATTGGACATAGAAAGGTCTGTTTCCACCAACACAATACAAACAACCAAATACAAGCACTAAATTGATTGTTCCTTAACTTTTTTGAATGGTTTAAAGGATTTATCAGAATCCCAGCAGGGTGGGGTTGGAAGGGACCTCTGGAGATCATCTCATCCAACCCCCTGCTCCAGCAGCTCACCCACAGCAGGGTGCCCAGGATGGTGCCCAGGGGGGTTTGGGATCTCTCCAGAGCAGGAGACTCCACAGCCT
>NW_008629300.1:12485-12912 GCF_000691845.1 Merops nubicus
CTCAGGTGGCACCTCCTGGGTTCCAGTTGGTGCCCGTTGCCCCTTGTCCTGTCCCTGGGCACCACTGACCAGAGTCTGGCCCCAGCCTCCTGCCCCTGACCTTTAGCTATTGATAAGATCAATTTAATTGATCATTTTAAACCATTCAAGGCGGTAATCCTGAAATAATGCAATTCCTTAAAAAAACCTCGGTTCAGCTTCTATGGAGCCCTCCCGAGGGAGCTGGGCAGGGGTGAGAGCAACGCCCGCTGTAAAACACCACCTTAAAACCCGTTTCATTGCGGTTTGGTTCTCTGAGGCTAAGCTTCCAAAGGGGAACCGCTGTGGCAATAACGGGACGCGGGACGCAGGCGGTGGCTTCGTGCGGGGCCGGTGGCACCGGGACACCGGCGGGAGCCTCCCTCCTTCTCTGACTTGTTCCCTGCCT
>NW_008629301.1:0-12869 GCF_000691845.1 Merops nubicus
GATTGCCTGGACCCAGATGCAGGACCTGTTGACCATATATATAGAGAAGAAGAATGTAGAGGCAGTTAATGGAAAGCCAAAGAATTTTTTAGACATTTTGTGTTTAGAGAGAAACCCTTTAAGTAGTGACAGAAGGAAATATAAGACTAGAGGGAAGAATATCGGTCAGGACTGGGGAATAGATGTGTAAATGGCAGCATAAATGATGAGAAAAGCAGGAGATCTGCTACAGAGTCCTGGGTTGGAGATGGAGCCTGCACCAAAGTTGGTGTTGAAGAATGGTTATAGATATCAGAGGAAAGGTCAGGATCATGCAACACCTCAAAAATCCAGGGTTAGTCATACATGGCAGTACTGGCCTTCAGTATTAAAAAATGTAGAAGATTTGCTCAAAAGATATAAGTAATCTATAAAATACCACAGGTTGTTATTGTCTGCTTCTGTGAGCTGCCTTTCAGAAACAGTGCTGTCATGTTTTCAGTTTTTTCTATACAACCACCAAGACCTCTTTTGTACTTCTTCCTTGGAGGGAACATAAGATTTGACATTCCTGGTACCACAGAAAACAAGGCAATGCCAAATTTCACAAGGACCCTGGTAAAACTGCTGGAGTTGAGGGTATCAAAATGGCGAATGTGATTGACAATCAACTTTCTAAGGTGATGGTGGCCATCACTAGTACCAATCTTTCTCAAGCCACAGGAAGAAGTGTTTTTCAGCACTTTGTGCCATGTCAGTGCTTCAGGGACCGAAAGGATACTAAATGCATTACTGTACTGGGAAACTTTTCAATAGGAAAGCACAACTGGGTGTTACCTATTCATATTTGCCAAGCTTTCTCTTGGTAGATGGTTTAGCCTGCTCATGAGTTTGACACGCTTAGCTACTTACAGTGCTCCTGAATGTAAGGTCAGTGATCTCATATGTCATTGTTCTCTAGACTTAATCTCAGTGCGTTGGTTTCTGGTCATGTCAGGCTATTTCGACTCCTGTAATGACACTAAATTCTTCGGGAGCTAATCCCATGCAGCCAAGCCTGCATCCAGCCCAGGCATATTGCACAATCTTCTCGCCAAAGGCCCAAGCCCAGCATTCACAAAGTCAAAGGAAATACTCCTATTGACTTCATTTGCCTTGGATTATGTCTTGGAGTGATTCTTCCAGAGATTTATATTCAGACTTTCTCTGACTGAGAAATAAGGATTATTCTATATCCATATCTAAAAATATTGAAAACCTCCCTGACTGTTACAAATATCAAGGAGCAAAAGAAATGTGCAAAAGCCCTTCAGTGCCCCATCACATTTGAGAGGCACTCAAATGACATCTTTGACAATGGGGAAGCCTGTTATTACTCTGCACAGAGCCCTACTTTCCCAAACTGGCATCTTTCTCTGTTGCAGAATAAATTACAGCAGAACTGAAATTTAAATTCAAGGGCAGCTTTTGTTTTGCCTGAAGACAGCTGCAGCTGCTTTTATTCTTGAAGTCCAATTCTCTTAGTAAGCAAATTTGTGCTTTTTCTCTAAAGAGCTAAAGGTAGCAGTGCTCGATCTTCGGCATGGTTTGAAGCTGTGTGATCTTTGTTTTTGCATGCTGGGGGCTGGCTTGAAGCCAGCTTGAGGAACTCACCCTTATGGT
Source organism: Merops nubicus (assembly GCF_000691845.1). Lineage (NCBI taxonomy): Eukaryota > Metazoa > Chordata > Aves > Coraciiformes > Meropidae > Merops > Merops nubicus. Next base: position 1,642 of record NW_008629301.1, read on the forward strand.
TCTCCAGTGAAGGGTTGATCACACAGAGGGAACCATTTGTTAAAAAAAAAAAAGCACAAATCTAATGTAACTGGTTTCCAGTGGATTTTGTCTCACTGCTATTTTTGCTTCCATAGCAATGCAATTTCCACTGCAGTGTTGTGATTTCTCTCCAGCTCTTCTAACTTTCCCCAGCCCATTGGTACCTGCAGATCCTTTGGAGGAGGTGAGGCTTCTTCACCTCTCTCAAGCTGCATTAATATTGGGCAGAGGGTTCAAAGTTAGCCTGGGAGAGCTGGCAAACAGGTACACATGCAGGAAAAAGACAGACATCATGTTACTATAGGGAAATCAGGCTGAAGATACCCAGAGAGGGGAGTTTACTGAGGTCTGAAATGTTACCCAGTCTTTGTTGTGTCTCTGATGGAGGAGCTGAAATATTTCTTTATCTCTGAAAATCTCATAATTTTGCCGTTGGGACTTACTGGGTATTACAGTGCTGCCTCGTGGGTTAGAGATGAGGAGCAGGCAGAGCCAGGCCATGGTGTTCCCTGTGCTTGCTGGCCAGCCTGGAGATGTGAATAGCCCTCCCACAACAACTGCTTAACGTTAAAGTAATCTGGTTATTTTCCACCTTGAGACATGGGGTGTGCGCAAAGATGTGGGAATCTTGTGTGGGTACCCCAAATCAGTTTTTGGCTGAAAAAAAATTAAATATTAAAAGCTTGTGAACTACCACAAAAGTCCTGAATCCCAAAACAAAGCTTTGATACCTCTTACATTTGTGGCAATTTTGCCTGGGATCTCATCCTTGCTGTTAACCTTTTCCCTGAAGAATTGTAGAAGAATGCTGGTGATGAATACTAATGGACTCTGAAAAAATCAAAATCCTAGCCCAGGTCTGTATTTGGATTCTCAACCTATCTTTGTACAAGAAGAAAGCGATTACAGCACTGATAGAACCTAGGTAATACATAATCACTTGTAATCCTAATGCAACCCTCTGCTCGTGTTTTGCTGCCTTTTCACCAACGAATGATAGCATTGACATCTCAGACAAGAAATTCAGAAGCTTTGTTGACTTTTCTGTTCAAAATGCAAAAGCTGTGCATTGAAATAAACTATTTTTAAAATGAGCTTTTAGTATGAGCAATGAGATAATTGTTGAGCTTGTTAGTTTTCAATATCTGGCAAAGAATAAAAGGTCTTTTTTGTTCCTCTAATGTTTTCTTCTTCTTTTTTTTTTTTTTTTTTTTTTTCCCATGTATAATTAGAATTAATAAAATGCAGTTACAGCAGCTGTTGCTGTGTGGCTGCTGTCCCAGTGTGAAGCTTTGCTTTCTCTTTGCATTAAACAGGGTTAGACCTTTATTATTGGTTTGTGAAGAGAACTAGAGACAAATTATTAAGAGATGAATTTCGATAATCTGATTTTATTTAAGATAATGTATTCTTTTTCAAGCTGAGGGAATAGAAAAGAACAATAAGATAGATTTTTTTTGTGTGTTGTATAAAGAAAGACTGGATTTATATCTTGCTAATGTAGTTTGTACATCTACTAATAAAATGGAACAAAATAATCTGGAGCAAGCTGTTCCATTGGTAATCCCAATGTTTATTTTTGTCTCTGAAATAGCAGAGCTGTTCTCCCTGTCTAACATTTTGGTCTGTGGTATCATTTTAAGCTAGACTGTGCTGTGATTTTTCTTTAATGAATATAGTTTCTTAAGAAACTGCATGGTTATTTTGAAATCACAGATTTCAGCCTTAAAGAGGCTAAAATGTTTCTTATACCTTATATTTTTCAAAGCTGTTATAAATGAGCCAGATTTGTTGCCTGGTGCCACCCCTGTGGCTCTTCCCGAATCTCAGAACTCTTTTTCTTAATCCTGTGCTTCCAGTGTCATAGAAATAAGTGAAAAACACTCATTTAGGTGATATAAGTGAAATTGGAATTAAGCATTGAATACTAATATGCATGAAAGCAAATGAGTTAACTCTGCATATACATTTATGTATATATTTATGTATATCTATGCATATATATAATACCTTTATAAATATAGCAAGAGGTAACCGTGGATATCGTATTTATCTCAAATTTCTACTGTAGTATGTTAAGCTGTGATTCTGTACTTCGGAGGCCTGTTGAGTATTAAAATATGTCTTGACAAGAAATACTGCAGACTGTGTTGTTCATTCCCATTGTGTGTTTCTTCTGTCGTGTTGTCCATTCTCTGTGTCTGCGTTTGGACTCTGTCACCCTGATCTGCCACTGAGATAATTATGAGCTTTTTTTCAAAGACTGAATTTATGTCTTTCATTTGTTATTTCCCATCTCCATTTTGTCATCATAGTTGTGTGGTTTTGAATTTCTGCTGATGTAGTTGATTAAGGCACTATTGCATAAAATCCCAGGCATTAGACATAGAAAATAGCTTTTATAATAATTATCATTATGTAATGTTGCATAGAAATGATGGGCTATTTCAAAACCATGTGAAAAGAAGAGAACTAGTTGTGTGGTCAGAAGTAGGGCAGTGCTGTAACAGGTAGCTTCTGCAGACTGGGTTCAATTCCTGTGCATACATACAGTACATAGGTGTATATATATATATATATGTGTGTGTGTGATATTTTTTATTCATTTGACCTCAGACTGTTTTCCTTCAAAGATCCTGCTTCATTCAGTGTGAAGAAAGGGCAGGACTCAGCTCATGAGTAGGGATTTTCTCCGTTGCCATCAGACACTTCTGACCTGATACATGACCACACACACCACTTTTAATGTCTGACCATAGCTCCAGCTCTAACAGGGAATATCACTATTCCAGCAAGACTGCCCCAGTGTCTCATTCTGGGCACTTAAAATATGAGGATCATCTGATAGGTGATCCTTTTGGAAAAATACAGCATATGTGACTTCTTGATCTTCAGTGAAACTCTGTGTAAGAGCCAGAGGTAGGATCTAATTTCCAGGGTGGCATTTAATGCTCTTAAGCTAAAGGACCTTCAAGAAATCTTCTTATTGCTCTCAGCCTTTCAGCTCCTGAGATAAAGAGTGAAAAGGTTGTTTGGATAGCTTCCCCAGAGCAGGCCCATATACTGAATCAAGTGTCAGAGCAGAGACATAAAGGGTATGTGACCATATACTTAAATTGTGACACTTTCTAACTTTGGGAACTATCCCTACAAACTTATCAGTGTTTTCATAGATTCATAGAATGTCTGGGCTGGAAGGGACCTCCAAAGGTCATCTAGTCCAACCCCCCAGCCATAAGCAGGGACATCTCAAACTAGATCAAGCTACTCAAAGCTTCATCCAGCCTGATCTTGAATGTCTCCAGGGATGGGGCCTCCACCACCTCTCTGGGCAACCTATTCCAGTGGTCTGTCAATCTCATACTGAAGAACTTTTTCCTAATGTCTAACCTAAATCTACCCTTTTCTACCTTAAAGCCATTACCCCTCGTCCTGTCACTCCAAACCCTTGTGAATAGTCCCTCCCCTGCTTTCTTGTAGTCCCCTTTCAGGTACTGGAAGGTTGTTATGAGTTTTGAAGTTAATTTTACATGGTGATTTCCTAGACTTTAAGGATAGTAAAAAGAGCTTCTCATTGCAAAGTCCATTGTTTGATGATGTTGACAACACACATTTTGAAGAGAGGTCAAAACTGTTAACACTTCACACCAGCCTTTGCTGCTTGAGCTAATGGAGATGCTGATACCACCAAAGGTACTGCTTCCTTTCTCTTAGGTATTGTTTTTTTTTTTTTTCTCAGTGTCTCAGTAATGACATGGTTTAGATTAATGAGATTATTTTTTTTTCCTGCAAAGTGTTTTGAAGGCATATTTCTTGGAGGTACTGAGTTTGAGATCACCATCATTTTTGATATGCTACTGATAATGGGAATGTCAAAGCAGATGGTGTCAGAGTGGCTTTCTTTAAAGGACTCAATTCCAGACCCTGGCTCTGCCACTGCCTTGCTGTGTGCCCTGGGCTGGTTCTCTGCCTCCACCACAGGCAGGTGGTGATGTGGCTCAAAAGTGACCTTTTTGCCTTCTCCCACAAAACTTCTGGTTACATATATATATTTACATACAAATTACATATATTCACAGTAGTATGTATATGTATACATGCACATATATATCCACATACTTGTTAAAATTGCATATTTTGACATATATATATATTAATATATATGAATGCTCATTTTTATCAGGGAAGTTGTTAGGAGATTCACTGTCTTCTCAAAATCTACATACCTGCAAGTAGTAGGATGACTTGTAGTGGCGTATCTTTCAGAAGAGATCAGGAGAAATCCAACCTGATTACAGTGTGGCAGAGGGGTAGGTATGGAGTTGCATTGTATACTGGATATTTTCTACAAAGTCTTGCTTTTTCTTAAGTTGTTTTGAATATCCTTTACTGAACTGTAATATAGAACTGTAGCATCATTCTTTTTCTTCTTTAACCTCCAAACCCAAAAGATTGCTCTGTTTTCATTCTTGTCATCTTTCCATACCCAGCCTGCGTTCTGAGGATTTACCAGTGAGGTTTGGTGGACTGTGTTTCTCATGTTTGCATATAAGGAAAATCGTGCATAATTTTCCTTATATGCAATTAGTTTATGTTTTAAGTTTTGTAAATACAATTTGAAAGAAAATTAATGTGCTTGGGAAAAAAAGTAACTTTGATCTCTTTAAAGCTGAAGTAATAATCTCTAAATAAAGTTTAGAGTGACATCTTGTGGTAACATTGATTTCAAATAGACATATCTGTTGGTATTTATTTTGTCCATAGTAAGTGTAGTGTTTTCTGTTTCAAAATGTTACGGATTGCTTAGCAGAAGTGTATAATACCTGTGAGTTCCCAGTGTTTTGAACTCCAATTCAAGATGTTTTAATGATGTTCCAGCCATTGACTGTCTTGGAATTGCTCAAAGATTTTCAGCTAACCATGATTCCAAAGCAAGAAGGAGCACAACTCTCAGCAACATCTGTTTGTGCTCATTCATTAGCGATCCAAAGATTTGCTAAGTTTTAGTAAAGATAAATATGTCCAGGAAGTTAACATGGAGGATTTTTCAACGTAAAAATGAGTAAGCCCATTTAAGATCTGTGTTGCAATAGTGTGTACTCTCTCTACTTATGAATCAGCCTCCAAGTTACTAGGTGGTGTAAATGCACTACCATCAAATCTCATGCAAATGCCTAGCATGTACTCAGACTAAAGTTTTGTGCGGTATATCTAAAAAAGAAATACAAATTTTTTGGCATGTAGAATGGTTTTGTGCTCAGAAGCTGGAAAGATTTAGGAAAACATGTTAAGATTTGCTTTCTCTTTCAGGAAGCCCACTGCAGAAATGTGAGAGTAGTAGCTCTACACGGAGTTATTGTTAGGTCAAGCTAAGTACTGCTTGATATGGTCTCTCTCAAAGCAATCTTACAAAAGTCTGTTCCTGTTCCTCAACAGTGAAGAGGGGAAAGATGCTGATATTCTCCTAGGTCATATTTTAACTCTATAAAATGGTGTTTAACATTACCATAGTGCCCATCTGGCAGGTTGAATACCTGGCTGCAAAATTGACTGTTCAGTAAAATATGCTTAATGTTTCTAAGGAAAAAATTCTCTTTAGGGGAATGAATTTGTTAAAGCATGTCAAATGGAAAGTCCCTGTACCACAGCTCCATGGTGCATCACTTGTAATGTGGGGTCCCAGGTCTGCTGTCATGTGTTGTGAACATGGGAAACTGGATTTAGAAAGGATTCTGTGTTTGTGTAAGTCAGGTTTTTGTTGGAGGTATTTTGATCATGTGAGATTGCCAGTGCTGGACAAATGATCCATGTGATGTGCTAGCAATATTAAGGTTTTTTAGTTTTGTGGTAGAGCACACAAGGAACATAAGAACCAAGAAGCCCAACTCGCTGATCCTAAAAGGGCCATCTGGTGACCTCATTTATTAATATGATGGAAAACTAAAGATGTGATGTTTTCAATTAAGATGAATGTTTGGCTTGCCTGCCAGAATTGTTTCTGGTTAATAACAAAGTACAAGTTAAGCTGTTACTATAATCCTAATACTGATGTAGAATTGGTGTAAAACTAAGCAAATTATTTAGATAGCCTATCAGAATGGGCTAGTTGGCTAATTTCTCAAATATAGCTTAGGAAACGCCTGTATAAATTGTATTTGAAGTACACAAAGTGTGTTTAAATAACTTATTTAAAGGGATATCTGGAGATTTCTTTGGCAAAATGCCTCCACCCGTTCAACAGACACTATTAAAGTAGTAAAGGAATTTGTAGATACAGTTAGGTACCAGACTAATGTGGATCTTGTTTAAATACTCCCTCTTTTGTTGCAGCAAGAAATAACAGAGGATGATGTTTCACAATAAATTAAAGCTGTCTGCTCTTTCTGTTTGATTTCGGGTGACAGACGGTAATGTCCCTCTTGCAGTTTTTGAATGGCTGTTTTGTGATTTTGATTGTGTTACAAACATGAATCTTCTCTAATAGTTTTCATTAGAGCAAGTAGTTTGCCTGAGCAAGAACTTAATCTTCAAAAAAAAGCTATTAAGTAGAGGGTGCACTGTGAAGCTGGGAAGAGGTTTCCCCATGATACAGGACACAAGACTGAGATGCCATTGTGCAAACCACAGTTTTCCCAAAAATGATGACTTTCAGGTGCTGAATTCTCTGCACTGGCAGATGTACTCTGCCATGTATACAATCATAGAATCATAAAATCCTTTAGGTTGGAAGAGACCTTTAAGGTCATCAAGTCCAACCATCAAGCCAACACTACTAAGTCCTCTGCTAAAACAGAATCAGAATCAGAATCTGTCAGGGTTGGAAGGGACCACAAGGGTCACCCAGCTCCAACCCCTCTGCCATGAGCAGGGACACCTCCCACTAGATCAGGCTGCCCAGAGCCTCATCCAGCCTGCCCTTAAAGACCCCCAGGGATGGGGCCGCAACCACCTCCCTGGGCAACCCATTCCAGGGTCTCACCACTCTCCTGGGGAAGAACTTCTTCCTCATGTCCAGCCTGAATCTGCCTCCTTCCAGCTTTGCCCCATTCCCCCTAGTCCTGTCGTTACCTGATAGCCTAAAAAGTCCCTCCCCAGCTTTCTTGTAGGCCCCCTTAAATACTGGAAGGCCACAATCAGGTCACCTCGGAGCCTTCTCTTCTCCAGACTGAACAGCCCCAACTCTCTCAGTCTGTCCTCATAGGAGAGGACAAACCATTGATGCAACCACTAAGAGAAATGTTGCAGAAACCATGAGCCAGTTCGTGAACATTGCTCCTGAGTACAGTACTCCGTACTGGGTGGGATGTGTTGAAAACGAGGTCTCATCAGTTGGTGTTTGAGTGGGTGGAATAGCTGTTTGAGGGCTTAATTACTGAGTCCTCTGAACTCCAATCAGCTATTCATGCCCCCTCTCAGGAGTATAAAACAAAAATCTTACTTTGCTGTGATCTTGACTCTTCTGGCTCATTTTGTCAGAATAAAAGGAAGATTCTACCAATTCTGGCCCAGGTTTTATGCCAATATTCCCAGAGCTCAGAGGTGTCAGGCTGCCTGCAAGATCCTCCAGTATTATTAACAGCCGCAGCAAATTTAAATTTAAAGTGGAGGTGGCTGAAGGAGAACAAAATCACCCACGGAGTTTGGGTGCCATTGCTTTAAGTAATTGCTTTCTACCCATGTAAATCCCTCTGGGGTTTCTTTTGGATTAAGTATTCCTTGCTTGTTCTTTAAAACTCTTGTTTAATATGCATGTGTGTTGTTAAACAGCTGCTGCATCCTGCTCAAGAGCGGAAAGGAGGAATGTATTTCAGTAACAAGTGAAGTGATACTTAAATATATCCCTTGCCTACTTCAAAGCAGCAGTATGTGAATTAATTAATATTTATCAAATGCACTATAGTTTTGGATGATAAGCAGCATGGTTGTGCAAAGCATTGTTTATTTAGGGCTTTTTACCTGGCCATTTTGACCATTTGCTAAATGCACTTGAGAGTAATCACACAAAACTTGCTGTAATGCTGACTTGATTTCTCTTCCCAACTTTGAATGGGAACAGAATCAGGACAGGCTTTGCAAAGGTATAATAATTGTAGAAATGTAAGTGTTCTACTTAACCTGAGAAAAATGCTCTTTACTTAAATAGTTGCATGCATGGCATTTTGCAATAGATGGTAGTATAAAAAGGTTGTGGTAACACAATGCAATATAGAGAGAGCTTGTTAGATTTGATTACATTTTCTGCTGGCTAATTTATTGTGATTAGAAAGCTTAATTCTTTTGCTTATCTTGTAATTATAGCAAGGTGTTTATGAGCAGTAGCTCCAACTGCTTTTTTTTTTTTTTTTTTTTTATAGAGTCTCATTAGATGGGGAATTAGAAAGCCCTTTTAGGCTTCTAATTTTTGCTCATAACACAGGGTGCATAAAGCATTCTAAAATAGATATGTGAAGTCATCATTATATTTCCTGAGTTTGCAACAAGGACAACCAATCTGAGAGATTTATATGGTCTTCAGAGGAGTGCCTCTTTATTTTGAAGACCACACCTTCACAGCCCTCCTCTGGAACAGGTAGATAACTAATATTTCCCATTTCATTCAGTGAAGTTTTAGGTGTCTGTGTGTACAGTGCTCCCCAGCACTCCATCTTGCATCAGTTCAGCGTCTCCATTTGACACCAAAGCAGCATCCCAGTGTGTTTGGTGAGAATAAGACATCTAATATCCATGTTTAACTAATACAGAAGGTCCCTGAGGAGTCCCAGCCTCATGGCATGGTGCCCAGCTGCCCATGGCACTGGTGGGACTTTGTATACAGATTGCACACCCAGCTCATCTGAACAAAGGCTTTAGTGACTGACCCAAGATCTCATAGGACACTTGTGACTGAACACAGAGCTTAACTGAGGAATCCATGAGCTCATCCAGATTTACACTGTCAAGCTCAGGTTATAATGGAAAGCATTGTGTGGCTTCTTTCTCTTGGAGAGAATTTAGACCCACCCAAGGCCCTATTTTTGTTTAGTTCTGTTGTCTTCACTGTGGAAGGTGGGACAGGATATCTTCCTAGAGCAGAAGAGCATCAGAAAATGGCAAGCATTAATGAGAAACTGGAACATATGAAAATGGGAGGGGAAAATGAGCTTTGACTGGTGTCCAAATTAATAAATATGTAGCGCTACTTTTTTTTGCATTGTTCATGATGAATTGTTGTCTTCACAAGTCTGTTAATTACTGGAAATTATTTGTCTTACAGTTTGGATGAACATATATCTGTGGATGGAGCTACCATACATGAGACTTTTTGCTGCCAGTCTTGCTTTGAGTGATTCTTGCTTATAACATGAAATGTGAGTGATTGTGGTTGTATAAACTAGCTTCATGGGCTCTAATACATTAAGGAGCAAAATTTAAATGGAAATACAAAATTAAAACCAGATATTTTATTCATAGTCTACTAAACTTACTTTTACCCCGACCACCCATGAGTGAGGGTGCACTGATTTTGTTTGGTTCCAAATCTTCCGTGAGCTGAGCTAAGAGCGAAGGTCAGCCTACATGACTGTAACCTACAGCTGTGTATTATCCATAGCCAAAAGAAACTGCTGGGTGTGATTCAGTCCACATAATTTGCACCCTAATTGGATTGGCCTTTGGAATGAGAGCTATATTCCTAAGGGTAAAACTCCCTGTAGGCAATGGGAAGAGGTGATGCCTTTGAAAGCAGGAGATCCTGTTTGCCTGAGCTGAGATGATCTGATTAGATTGGTTGAATAATGTACTAAGAGTTCAGGCAAAGCAGAAAAATAACAACAGCAAGTATACAAGAACAGTGAAACCAACCACTGCTTTAAAGCATGCTTAAAAAAAAAAAATCTTTTTGCTGTGCAAAGCTGGCATTGTGTCTGAAATATCCTTATTTTTCTGAGGGGAGAATGAATCATCTTTAGTTGTGAGGTTTTATCTGTTTGTGTAATGGATTTTTTTCACAGAAATTTCAATATTCTTTACTTAAAGAATCTGAGCTGGAGACATATTGAAGCACTGAGACAAGAAAAATCTGTCCTGTGTGTGGTGCAAATGTTGCATGGGAGTGAGAAGGACAAGATCTCTCAAAAGCTTTGTGGTTGATTCCTGGGGATTAAGGGAGGTGTTGAGGTCACAGCATAAGAATCCCAGTTGATAATCCACAGAAATCAAAATGTATGAATCTTTCATTGTCTACTTCTCTGAGACTATGACAATTTTTAGAGTAACCTAAAAACAGGATGGTAAATATTGGATAAGAACATTCAGTAATTTAATGAGATAAAGTCACTGCCAGGGCTCTGGGGAAGGTAAGGGACAAGGACTATTTGTTTAGCTTTGCTAAGTGTTTTGTTTATCATGTAAGACTTTTAGGCTTGGGACTTACTGCCAAGCACCAGTTTCCTGTTGGAGTGCCTTTCTGTTATCTCTTATGCCATTCATGACCTTTTCTTTTGAGATCATTTATTCGTTTTAAAATTTGAGTTGGAGAAAATCAATAGAACCAGTCAGTACATGCAAAAAAGAGATTGTGAATTAAGTATTTTACTCACTTCACTGTATTTTCACCTCTGGGCTCTGCAGTTGAGATGGAAGTGTGGGATTTGTGACTTTTTGAGGGAACTGCCTCTGACATATTGCTCCTCAGCCTCAGGATGTCAACTGTCTCCTGAAGGACAAGAGTGCTGTGGGCTTTCCTTCAGCAGTTGCCTACAGAATTTGGGCTTTCCTGATGTAGCATTAGGATATGTTGTGAAGGACTCTGTAATGAGGCCATGCAGCTGGAGCACTACTGAGTTTCTCTTTGTACCCTGTGTTTTTGCAGGTTGGCTTTACTTTCACTGAAGAGAGGTTTAAAAAATGAACTCCAGTGGCCTTTTGTCAAACACCAGATTTGTATTTGTGCTTGTAGCTTTGTATATTGATTTTCAAGTGGTGAGGAGATGGATCTCTGGAGAAATAGGGATGGGGTTGTGAGGCAACCCTGAGTAACAGTAACATACAGTAACAGTGCTGTGATGATGTTATGCCAGGTTCACTTTGCATTTAAATGGGGAGTTGTTACTGTATGAAGACAACTCTAAGGTAGTGGAGGGCGTCTGGGTAAATAAGAAGGCCACTCCTGAAATTTCACTGAGCAGTGTGGGTGATCAATAGAGGATTAGAGATGAAGACGCAGGAAT
>NW_008629301.1:12900-51706 GCF_000691845.1 Merops nubicus
TCGTCAATTCTTAATGTGATAAACACACTTTCAAAGTGGATTACAAATTTGAATAGAATTATAAATAGCTGTAATGAGAATAGTTACCAGGTTTGTGAGAGAACCTGTACTGGCAAAGTGCTCTCATCCAGCACCACTTCTAAGGATAAATACAAGAAAAGCAAGATTTTTCAGTTAGAGTTCATATTCTGCAAACTTTACACTCAAATAAATGTGATGTGAAAGTTTCTGGAAGAACCTTCCTTTGAAACAGGTCATGTATTATCATGAAAGGCAAACACATGTGAAGTCCTGCCAAAGGACTGGAGGTCTGGATGTTCCTGCACAGAAATCCCCTCTTCACAATTCTCAATCACATTATCTGGTTGAAAAACAGTAGTACAAAAATAGGCATGATGAGAAGGAAAAGGTTATAGCTTGAAGTAGGTGCTCTGCCAGACCTTTTTTCTGGAAAAAAAAAAAAAAAAAAAAAAAAAAAAAAAAAAAAAGCCTCAGAGAATATTATAATTCCTCTTCATTGTCTTCCCTGGAAAGTGCTGGACATGAGAAACCTGGTAGTCATCTATCTCAGGAACAGTACGATTTCCATAGTGCATTAAAAAGACTTCAAGATTTAGCTGTACATAGATTATATCCTTACAGGCTTTTAATGGCACCATGAGTGAATTTGAAACCTTTGGTAGGTGACTGCACAGCTGAGGGTGATGGGGAATATCTACTCCTCCTGACCTGGAAAGTGTTCTCATAAGTCATTATCCAGAAAAGTGGTGCAGATTGCATGTGCAAGCAATACACACAAGTGCTAGGGCTGAGCAGATGGCTGATGAATGCAGAAGAAGCTGCAGTCAGCAAATTCTCAGTAGTTTACTTCAAGTATGTTTACAGGAAAAAGTTGCTACGAGGCAAGCAGGAGCATGGATTTCTAGCAAGTTAATTAATTGCCCATGTGCACACTCCCACTGTGCAATAAACCACTCTCTGAGAATATACTGACAATTGAAATCTAGTTGGAAATATCTGTATTAGTGAACTGCTGGCATGTTTCACACAGGGACAGTCGGTCATCTATACTGTAAAAGTTTTGGTCCATCTGACCAGCATTCTCCTAAACAATTCACACCTCGAGGACCATGCCCATAAATTGGTGAATGTGGCTGCTCTGTTCTGAAGGCTAAGACAGTTTTAAAGTATGAATCCAAACAAGCTCAGTGCAAGGAGATGGTCCCAAGCATGTGTAATCACATGGTATAGCTTGTATATTAAAGATGCTTTGAGAAATCTCACAAGCATTGTCAGAGTATACCTTCAGACACTTCACTTTAATGGCCTCAGGTTGTGCCAGCGGAGGTTTAGGTGGGATATTAGGAAAAATTTCTTCACTGTGAAAGTGTTACCAAGCACAGGAACAGGCTGCCCAGGGGAGTGGATGAATCACCATCCCTGGACATGGTTAAAAGTTATGTAGATATGGTGCTTAGGGACACGGTTTATCAGTGGACTTGTTAGAGTTAGGTTAATGGTTGGACTTAAAGTTTATTTCCAGCCTAAATGATTTTATGAATCTATGATTCAGATGTTTCAGGTTGTCCCAATTGATCTTATTTCAGTGTATCAGCTTTGGTTTAGCCTAAATAATATGCTTGATATCAGTCACCCGAAACCTTGACTGTTAGTCCATGCATTCAAAATGAGGCTCATATATTTTTAACAACCACTTGAAAACCAAAATCTTTTTAAATTTGTTGTTCATCTCTGAAAAAGATTGATGGGTGATAGTCTTAAATAGTGCGAAGCCTTGATGCAACCCAGGAAGCCAACTGTGTCCTGGGCTGCATCACAAGAAGCATGGCTATCAGATCAAGGGAGCTGATTCTACTGCTCTGCTCTGCTCTGCTCTGGTGAGATTTCACCTGGAGACAGCTCCGCAGTCCTCAGCACAAAAAAGACATGGACCTGTTGAAGCAAGTCCATAGAAAGCCACAAAAATGATCAGAGGGCTTTAACACCTCTGCTGTGAAGAAAGGCTGAGAGAGTGTGGGTTGTTGAGCCTGGAGAAGAGAAGGCTCCAGGGAGACCTTATTGAAGCCTTTCAGTCCTTAAAGAGGTCTTATAAGAAAGATGGGGACAGACTTTTTAGCAGGGCCTGTTGCAACAGAACAAAGGGTGGTGGTTTTAAATTAGAAGAGGGGTGGTTCAGATGAGATAAAAAGAAGAAAACTTTTTCACTGGAGGGCGTGGGGGGTGGGAAACAATGGCCCATGTTGCCCAGAGAGGTGATAGATGCCCCATCCCTGGAAAGGTACAAGGGGCTCTGAGCAACCTGCTCTAGTTGAAGATGTCCCTGCTCACTGCAGGGGGGTTTAGACTAGATGACCTTGAAAGGTCTTTTCCAACCCAACCCATTCTATGATTCTATGATGTGAATATTGTTCATATTCACCATGAGAAAGCTCTCTGGATTGCTCTGGTTTCATTCCCTGAGCTTGTGCAATCCTCTCCTTCACTGTCAATCCAGTGGGTGAATAATTTGGACAGCCACTGCTCTTTTCTGATCAAACATGTAGTGAATGTCTATATGATCCATAACCCAAATCCTGGCTATTTTATTCTACAGTAATTGTAACAACGCTAAGTCGGATGATATGATGTTAAGCCTGTGTTTCACCACTTTATGCCCAGGCATCTCCTGCAAAGTACAAGCTCCCCTCTTCACTTGTATTACTCTCCTCCACCCATGCCTTTAAATATTAGCATTTTAAAGCTATCCACATGTAAATTCTTTGCTATTTTAAACATGTGACAGAAAGTGGTATAATCTTTATATATGTCTTTATGAATGGGACCTCATGTTGACTAAAGCTCCTTCTAGTCCATGTTTTCAATATTGCAAAAATCTTGATTTGACCTAGCAATCAAATCCTGACCGCATTATCTCCTGTTCATTGATCCAAGGAACAAAAATTATTTCTGTTAAACACAAATACTTTCAACAGGGATTTTCTACATACCATGCAAAAGTTCAACATTTTAATAAATGGAATTTCATAGATAATTTTAGTGGTCTATAGCATTTTGATGATTTCCCCTCTGCTTATTTGCTGTGTAGAGAGCAAACATGAAAGCTGGCTTTTTCACAGCATCTGCAGCACTAGAGAACTTGAATTATTTTAGGGAAGTAAAATCTTGCTGTCCTAAATGGCAGTAAAAGTCCACTTTGTCACAGCAATATCACAGCGATGAATGTTCAAGGGCAAAGCTCTGATTAATGACAGCTGCAGTTTGGGTTTCACTGGTGGTGCTTTTAGCCCTCCTTCCAGACAGCTGCACACTTACTGCAAGTATCTAACTAGACATATTTATTATGCCAGTTTGGTTAAATAGTCATATAAATTAAACATATGGATACTTGTGTAATTTGCATATGCAGCATGTGACTGTATTGTGTGAAGCAGGCTTCTAAGAGATGAATTATCTGTAATTCAGCTGAGACATTTTGATTTTGTTAAATTAAGGAGGTTCCTGATTAGGTTCCATAGAAGGGAAATCCCAGTCTGTAGAGGGTCCTGGGGGTAAATGGTTGAAGTTTTCTTATATTCAAGAGCATATCATTCATACAGTTAAAGTTTTCAGCTTTTCCCTGTAGTCTTCCAAAATGCTGTTTAGCAAAAAAAAAAAAAAATCTCTGAAATTTTGGATGTGCATGGCAAACCATAAAGCAAGGATACTGCCTTAGAATAAGCTTTTTTGCTATTAGTTGTCCTATTTTTTGTAAATGTGGAGGACTAGTCAGCATTTGTGCTCGTGAAGTCATTGTGTAGGTTTGCAACTGGAAGTGTTAAATAGGATGCTGTGGCAGCTGGGTAGGAGTAAACCTGCAATGAGACTCCTAAATGACTGGTTTCACCTGTACCTGTTACTGTCATGTCCTTAAACTGGTGGTTGTGCAGTGATTATTGGGAGCTTGTATTTTGCCTATGAGCAAAATTGTAGAAAAATCATCAATATGATCCATAACCCAAATCCTGGCTATTTTATTCTACAGTATTTGTAACAACGCTAAGTCGGATGACATGATGTTAAGCCTGTCTTTCTCCACTTTATGCCCAGGCATCTCCTGCAAAGTACAAGCTCCCCTCTTCACTTGTATTACTCTCCTCCACCCATGCCTTTAAATATTAGCATTTTAAAGCTATCCACATGTAAATTCTTTGCTATTTTAAACATGTGACAGAAAGTGGTATAATCAGGTTGATTGGACACCTCAGCAAATACCAAACAGGCTTCAGTTCTTTGCTGTGCTCTATCCCCTGACCTTGGCTCTATCTGAGCAAGATTTCCAGCCCTGCTTGGCATCACCATGCCTGTCCTCTCCTTGCCCCAGGTGATTCCCCCACCATGTGCTGTTACATGCAGTGTAAATCCTGAGTTACCTTCAGGAAACAGACTGACAGTCGCACCCTACAAAAGCAACCTCCCCTTAAATTTTTTTGTGATCATATTCAGAGTGTTGCAACACAGAGGGAGATGCACGGAGCAATTTATGGCTTCAGAATTAATTTCTCATGTGAATTATTACTGACAGGTAAGGTGCAAAGAGCTCATGGCTCAAACACTCATTGTTACGGACTGCAGTCATGGGGGTAGTAAATTCCTACCAGGTGGTTCTGGAGTCTCCCACACAACTGCAGTGAATAAGAAGTTTTTGAACTAGACAAAATGCCCGGCTCCCCTTCATCAGATAAATCAGTGTCATTTCTCTCCTTTCCCTTCTTGTACTATTAAGTGCACTCTCTTCACAAGCTACTAACTCAAAGTGTGTGGTAGTGTCTAAACTGAAAGTCTGGTAAGAAATATTTCCTACCCCATTGTTTATTGTCCTTTCTAGGTGTACAATACACTGCGCTCCTTAGGACACATAATTGTTGCAGGTAATGCAGTTTTTAGGGATGTTTCTATCGAGGGGAAGATTTATGGCACATGAATTTCGTTTTTCTTGCTTGGCAAGGTTTGGGAACAGCGAGTAAGACTTGTCACCAGGTGGCACCATTAACCTAAGTTATGTTTCAGCTAGGTGACTGCAGTGAAGTTTCTGTTCAAAAGGAATTTGGTAGAAAGATTGCTCTTTTCTCCTTTCTTCAGAGTCTAAGTAAATACAGAGCACAGAGAACAGGTCAAATTCTTCTCTTCACTGGCATATTTAAGATTATTTCATGCATTTGCAGTGTTATAAATCTTCCACGCTTTGTGTATGGTAAGTAAAATACATACCTATATTTCTCCATAAAATACCTTCCTGTTTGTGTATTTTGCAATATATTGCACATCTAGTGCATCAAAAAGCCATGTTTGCCTTAGTTAAATCCCAACACAGGAACAGGGAATTCTCATATGGAAATGTTTCTGTCTAAATATTGTTTGAACATTTTTAGATATATTGTGTAAACCAAAACAATAAGAAATTGTTTTTGTTTATTTACCAATGAGTAACACCATACGTGTTGCAAGGCAGATGATAAGTCCCGTCACTGTTTACTATTCAGAAGTGCTGATGGTGGCCCCTTCCATGTCAGAACTGCTGCAGCCTGTATCTGCTTATGCAGCTTCTCTGCACTCACAGGGTGGTGTAACTGTACTCTGAAGCAAAGAACAAAACTTTTCCTGTAGCAGACATTTATATAGCTTGAGTCAAAAAGTTAGGTTTCTTTTGGTAGGGTTGGATTCCATAGAATCATAGAATCACTGTAGTTGGAAAGGACCTCTAGGATCGTCAAGTCCAGTCTTCATCCCAACATTTCCCTAACCACTGGACCATAGCTTCAAGCTTTTCTAAATGGCCTTTAGTGAATTTTATCATCTCAATCCTAAGATGATAAGCATTATTAATTTGTTGTGTATTTTTTTTTTTTTCTGAACAATGACATTAGCCTAATGATAGGATACTGTCACAGGGTGAATCTTGGAAAACTGCAAATTCTTGTTATTTGGATCATGTATTAAGCATAAACTATCAGCTAGTTCTTTCTGAATATGTTGGAATATTCAAAGTGATGGGATAGGGTGTAGTTTATAGTTTCTGGTTAGTTCATAAAAATAATCAGGAAAGCAGAGATTTATATTTAAAAAGATTATTTCATTAAGTTTTTATTGGTATGAAACAAAATGGATATTTTTCATGTGAACTGTGGATTGTAAGGTCACATTAAAACAATAGGTTGATTATGCTAGAACATGTGCTCTGGTTTCAGTGAGTTCTGGGCATTACTAGGTAGGCTTGTATTGTACTAAATTGCAAGTCATGCTGTAATTCAAGTCATACATATTTTATGTGTTTTCTTGCCTTTTCTTGCTTCTCTGATCAGCTGTGAAAGTCAGAGATTATGCAGTCTGTGTCAGCGCCCAGTCCTTGTGTGCGTGGCTGAGCAGTCTCCATCCTTGGAGATACTAAAAACCTGAGTGGACACAAATGTGAGGAACTCGATCTAGTTAACCCTGCCTGAGCAGGGAGATTGGAGTAGGTGTTCTCCAGAGGTCCCTTCTGACATCAACCACTCCCTGGTTCTGTGTCTATCAGAAGAAGGGTTTTGGCAACCCAAACTTCTGAATTTCTGTAATTAAGCTTTCAAAATGCCCCATGTAGAAACTGCAGAATTATTCTCAGGTAGATTCCTTGCTCATGAAAACAGGAA
The DNA here is from genome assembly GCF_000691845.1 of Merops nubicus. Taxonomy (NCBI): domain Eukaryota; kingdom Metazoa; phylum Chordata; class Aves; order Coraciiformes; family Meropidae; genus Merops; species Merops nubicus. Next base: position 19,587 of record NW_008629301.1, read on the forward strand.
CAATATTCAGAGCATTTGGAATTAAAAATTCTTTCAAGATTTGCATTACCCTGGAGTTTTTTATTGATGTTTACCCATTAAAACACAGTAGATAATGTAAATGCCTATTTATCTTCATCATCTAGCAGATATCTTTCCAAGTTTCAGTGTGCTGACTCAGTGGACATTTTGAATAGCATCAATAACAGTTGTTACAATAATAGAGTAAGGAAGAAAATGAGGCAGTGTTTCTAGCGAACAAGAAGAGGCAAGTAGGGTTTTTTAACTGAAGAGTGGATTGCCTGGAAAAGTGCCTCTCTAATTCTGATTATGTTGGTTTGTGTAATAAAAGGAGCTGGAAAGAGTGACAGTATCAAATGCATCTGTGGTCCAAAGAATGTTTGAAGGATCCTAATAGTGTATCATCTAACAGGAATATCACTCCTGAGCCATAATATTGTGCTTGCCTATGTTTTTCTAGTTTCTCTCACTTATAGATGTGGACATAGCAGCAAAAGGGAAATGAATCTGATGTTTTCATTTAGGATGCTGCCTTCAGTAGAATCCTCAGCATTATGAAACCTAAACAACATAAATCCTAAATTCCTTGGGGTCATAAAACACTCCTAATACTTCCACTCATTTCTTGTCACTGTTTTCCTGGTTTTTATACTTGCATATTTCCTCTTTATTTACTTCTTCATATTTTTCACACTTTTTTTAAAAAAAATAAAAATTTCCTGTGGTCAGTAGCAAGTCACTGATTTTGTACTTGGACATTGTTATTTCCAGCAAGTACCACAAGGGCCTGAATATTTTCTTGGGCGTGATGCTGCAGGCAGCTGCCTGTGCTTGTAACTGATTCTGTTCCTGACAGCTTTGAGTTATTGCTGTTTGCTTGCCTCCAAGTCTTCACTGAAACTGAGATTCTTGCACAAGCCCTGATATGTCAGGAAAACTGTGGACAAACTATAAGCAGAAAACAATTTATCCATCACTGACAGTCTGGCAGTGCATGACAATCTTTCAATGGCTGGTCAGTGGTGAACTGTGGCAGTGGCAGTTCCATTAGGTATGATTTCAGGTCAAAGTGTCCATATGACCTGTACACTTCCTATTATGCTTTCCAGAAGTGTACCTGCACTTGTGCAGACAATACATAAATAGTTTATATCTCTTCTTTTGTTAGGGGTTTGCATATAGGTTATTATTTACATGTTACATGTCTAAAATGTGTCAGAGCTGACAGGTGACTGATGTAATTGAAATGGAGTAGACCTGACTTAAACTAACCAAATTTAAATAGGCAATTTTTAGGAAGCGAGATCTTGATGAAATTTTTTTGTTAGTGAATTTTTTTCTTTTTTTTTTTCTTTTTATATAATTCTGAAATAAACAAAGCTGTTTATAAATGACATTCATATCTGGCAAGGACTGCTGGCTGAAAAAGAATCATGGAATCATATAATTTCTTGAGGTGGAAGGGTCCTATAAGGATCATCGAGTCCAACTTCCTACTCCTCACAGAACTACCTAAAACTAAATCATATAACTAAGAGCATTGTCCAGATGCTCCTCATAATCTAACAGTTTTGGTGCCATGACTACCAGAAGTAAACATTACAAAGATTTTTAAAATCAATGTTTTCTAAATCTGGCATTTTGCTTCTCAATAGAATGTAGCTAAATATGTTTTAAAAAGTTGACCCCACCACTCCTGAAATAATGGAAACATCAATTTTGAAAGCAAAAGTGGTTTTCCATTTCAAGGTTAGATGAAGCAGTGAATAAGCACACAGAAATTTTTAGCCTATTTTCCTAAGAAACTAGGGCTTATGAATCTATACAGGTTGGGTAGCATTGATGTCTTTCTGTCTCTCATTCCCATGCCTTTCATAACTTTTGATCACTTTTAACTGACTTATGCTAAAAAATAGAGCTCTGAGAGATCAATTGAAAGGGTGCTGCCATTAGCTGGATTTTATAGATTAAGAACTACAGTTAAGGAAAAGCAGGTATCAATTTTGTTCAGGCATTCAGAGATCTGCACACATACCTAGGTCATCCAACAGGATATTTAGAGGCTTCCACCACTTATACGTATATTCTGTGGGCTCCTCTGAGAGGACTAGACCAAATGTGATTGTTGGAATCAAGAAAAACCCCAACCATTGGGTAATCATTCCTTTTAAATTTTCTAACCAGCAATTTTTTGGTCATACCTCTGTGGTGGGCCTGCTTCCTGCCATGCTGGTGGGAAATGGGAGAACCACTGGGCCATTCTGCTTCATCTTGTCCTGATTTTCCCCTCTCCCTGATGCATCCTTCCAGAGCCATTTCCAGCCTACATGTCAATACCAGTGTGTTCATCCAACATTAACGCCCCAAGAAGTACTACTTTGTGGGTATTTCAGTCCTGCTTCTGGCAAATCCATTGGGAATTTGTGTCGCCTCCTCCCCAAGAAGTGTCCCTGTGCTAACTAGGGGAGCTTTTATGTGCACTTTTATTTCATATTGTACGCTAGAGAGCAGCATGCTAGAGGGTTGCTTTAATGCTAAAGGAAAAGTGGCCCCAAAAATATTTGTTTATTTTCTAAATTCTTATGGGAAAATATAAAGGCAGTTTATATATCAGTGAACTAGGCAGTAGTAGACATAGTTTCCTCTTTGGGGGAATAGAGATGTATGTACCCACTTGCTTTCAGTGTATATTAGTGACTGAGCAAGCAATTGAATAGCACAGGTTTTCCGTTCTGCTTATCTTCTGAAATTTAAATTTTCAATCCTCTCCTTCACTTTAGGTCAATTAATCAAACTTAACTGAATTCAATCAACTGCTTCATGTTTTTTCCAAGCAAGGAAAAATGCCAGAATGCCTGACTTATGCTTGTTTACAAAATTTTTGGAATAGGTGGAAATTATAAATGTTTATATTCTTCTGCTTTGTTTTACCAACTACTTATCACAGATATCAAAGAACTTTTTGGGAGAGCAAACTCCTAAAATTTTCACAGGCAGCTCTGTGACTCCAGTATCCTTGGCTTGCTCTGATTCTTGACTGATTGAGTCTACATAAAATTTGAAAAGGATATTGATCACCCAGATAATTGTGAAAGCATTTTTCCATGGCTATAGGTAAAGGAGCTTACGTTGTAGTGTAGAGAAAGACAGACGCTCCAGCAGAGGCAGGCGCTAAAGGAGATCCACAGAAAGGTGGGCACAGTGGTGTTTGGTCTCATTTTCACAAAATCCAAATAAATCTAGGCTTATAAATACGCCAAAGAGCTGTATCTTCCTCCTGGAAGTCAATAATTATTTTTGAGTGTTGATAAATGCAATTCAAACTGAGAGACAGTTGAACATGACTGTTTTCAATGTGGTTACAGAGCACCAACTGAGCAACGAGGTAAAAGGGACAAAGTCATTTGTTGTTCTTTGTACCTTGTTCCTTGTACCTGTGAGCACTGCACCCTGGCCTCCTGCACATGTGGGGCAACCCCTGGAGCTTGGTCTTCAGAGAACTCCTCTGAATTTGATTTCTTCCTGTGCCAACAGGTATCCTTTCAACCAAGAAAAATGTTCTGCCATGCATAAACTGCTAACTTGTGAGATGGTGTGTTTGCTTAAGTCCAGTTCTTTAGAGCCAGAGGCTGTTTGCTTACCTCCCTGTCAGGATGGCTGCTTCTCATCTGGTCCCTACCCTATTTGTTTTGCTTTACTTGTAGCTCTGCTGCAAATTAAAATTTCCATGAGTTTAGCTCTGAATCACTTGAATAAACAAACCTTTCTGGCTGTAGTTCACAGGGAAGGTCAGCACTGTAACTGAAAATAAATTAACCGAGCATGGGCACCTGTGTCTCTGTCTCTGCATGGGTGCTGGCATCATGCTGGTGAAGGTGGCTGGGTAGAAGCCGGGGCAGGTAACCGTGTCCCATGGAACAAGTTCATCTCCATATTGAATTTGTTAGTGTAACCCTAACTATTGTGCTGTCCCTGCCACCTTGCCATAGAGGTAGTGAGTGTATAGTTCTACAGGAACTTGGTAACAACGATCAGATCTGTACAGCTGTGGATGATTTCTGTGTGTGGTGTTTATTGACTTCTCTTCCCCCAGTACATCTGTACTCAAGACATTTTATCTGGTCAACACAGACCTATGAAATGAGTGGAGAAAATTTTTTTTCTATGTTGTTAGTTGCTTCTAACATTTTAGCATATCATAATCAAAGGAAATATGTCACTTGAGCATCTCCATTTTTAAACAAACTGTCTTTAGCTGAAACACTGGTGATTCCTCATGAAGAAATCTACCGGATGAACACGAATAAGCAGAATAGAAAAATCCTGGGAAATAAGAGGCCAGTATTGCCCTTCTTTTCATTCCAGTTCTCTAATTCTGGAATTTGGTTAGATCAGGATTTAAGTAAGCCTAAAAGACAGGAGATCAGAAAGAAAATAAAATACATCCAAAATTCGCTTTTACATTAATGGAACAATACCTTGAAAGGGAAATCCTGCCAATAGTTGCATCTATGCCTCCTTGCAAGATGGTGACAAAAAAGCCAAAGAAATCTCTTCGTTTTCAAGATAGCTTCACAAAGCAAGCAGCCAGACATGGAATCATCTCCTACCCTTCACTGCCAGCGGCTGTTGCGTATGCTGTCCTTGGATGCCCAAAAGATTAGGCAGTCTGAACCACCTGGCCCATGTAACAGGGATCAGAGACATTTCTCCATCTACAAACTTAAGCTCACGGTAAGTGCATCCTTTTACTAAGTTGTTTGCATCTGCCAGTTATGAATTTGGTAAATAAGGAAAGGCTGTAACACAGCATAAGAAAGATGTATTTGTGACGACTATGTATCATGAAGTGCAAGAATTGATATTCCTTTCTTTTCTTTTACAGCTCTGTGCAAATGAAGAGGACAAATTGAAAGTTATAGTCTGAGAATATTAATAGGGACATCTGGCTCTTGAGGGGGCAAAATTGTGGACCAGTCCACTCAAGGCAATACACTGAGCAACAAAAAAAGGTATAATTTAAAATTTCTTCATGTTCTCAGTATGAGCAGACAGAACATTTGCCATTGCGAAAGTTATATCCAGTTTTTATTCTCATAAATTAACATTCTGTGAAAAAGAAAAAAAAAAACTAAAGCCAAACCCCCTAGTTGTAATCTACGATTTGATGATCTCAATATGATCTGGAAGCTTCTTCTGTGGTATTTTTATTCATTTAATCAAATATTAATCTCTTTATGACAAACTCATTTTCCTTCTCTCTTGAGGTAAAATCACCTCTACTCCTAATTACTAAATTTCAGTTACCATTAATTTGCAACAGAAAGTCAGAAATTAGAAGAAGTTTCAGCGTCTCAGTTGTCATTCAATCAAGACCACACTGGGCAGAGAATAAGGTCACATTTTGACAGCTAGAAAGGCTTCTGATTGTCAACTGCAAGATATGAAAGATCCACTTAAAGACCTGAAACCAAACAAGTGTTTTGCACGTGATTGGTGTGAAACTTGTGTTCATGTTTTGGTCTGTTTCCACAGACACTAAATGAAAGTCCACATTTGTGGTGGCACATAGTCAAAATCACTCTTGGCCAGCTGGTTACCACATGCCTTTCTTGAATTCAGAGAATTATTACACTAGATCATTAAACTTAAATTTAACATTCATTATACCTGAAGAAAGTGTTTTCCTCTCTTGGTGCTTTGTCTTTTTCTATTTTGCTTAATGCAAGCTTAATGACTACCAAGCCTTATCTTCCCCTTGAGACGAAACAGCTCCTTTTAATCTAGTGGAAAACATGTGTTCCTGAGAAATCAATAATTTTCATCCTAAACACATTGTCATCAACACTGAAAGGTTAAGTTTCATCACATTTGGATTCTGAACTATGGGAGATATTTGACACCACAATGTTTTCTCTAGAGAGCAAAGAAGGTGGAACAGTCTTCACTGGCTGACCTCTCACAAGATGTCTATTCCTTATGGCCAGGAAACAGTGGTTTATGAGATGCCTATGCTGACACTTGTCCACAGACTGTTAGTAGAGTACAACAACTCTTTCTTAAGTTTTGCTGTGTCTTTGCTGAAAAGTAAGGTTAGTATTTTCTGTATGTATCTCTGTAGGCATATTTACATATTTGCTAGTTTCCCTGCTGAATTTCTATTCAAATGAGCACACTTCAGAGCACTCCTCATACTCTTCTTTACCTCCAGATGTAATCTACCATTGTGAAGAGACTTCATGATTCTTTGCAGGGGAATTAGCCTGTCCAAGAAAAGAGTCAGATTCTCAGTAATGAAAAGGATGCATCTGTGTGCAGTAGGAAGAGTGACATGAAGGTTTCAGGGGATTGTGTAGGCATTCCTAGAATGTCATGGGAGCTTGGGAAGAGTCTGAAAATAGGATTGGGATGTATGGTGATGGAGGTTTGTGGTGCAAAGAGGCTCCAGGGACTCTCTTACAAAATTCATATAAGACTCTTCTGGTTTAGCTGTGCTCTGTATTGTCATTTTACATGTCAAAGAGCCTTCCTGCTTACTATGTCACTTTTTAGGTATTTCTTTCTTTCCTACAGCGTTTAAGATGTCCAGTGCTTCAGGTTACATCCTTGAGAGAAGAATACTCTTGGTTAAAGTGAAAATAAAACTTGTTACTTAAGACCAAATGGACTATATGGAAGGAATAGTTCTACAAAAATATGTGGAGAAATAAAAACCAGAGTTACTCTTATACCCAGATTAAATCAGAAAGATCTTTGTCCGCCTTTATCTTGCAGACTTGCTCTAAATGCTTTCCTGATGTACAGCTTCTAAGGAATTCTTTTATCTGTGTGTGTCTTACTTTTCAGGTTTACATGCATCAAAGGGAACCTATTGCTAGCAGAAAGCATTATCAGAGGTGACCTTTAGCAAGTCCCTCAAAGGATCTGAATAGGTTTAATCTTCACCCTGAACATATGTACTTCTTTTCCCTTCATACTTCTTCAATCTATTTTCAGTCATTTAGCTAAAATGAGGGATTTTCATATCTTAGATGAAATACCTTCTCCTACAGTAAACTGCCTGTTCAATAGCTCTTTGACTTAATGAAGATCACCTTCTCTCTGATTCAGTATCTCCATCCATGGAAGCTTATATTTTGTATTAGTTTATGTTCTATTTTACAGCTCTACATCATGATGTAAATTGTACTTGGTATAAGCATCTAACTGGCACAGAGGCATGAAGGTCACTGAGACCAGTTAGAAGAGTAATTAAATAGTTTAGGTAGTATCATAGATTTGGGAAAACTAAGCCTTAGTAACCCAGAGAAAAAAAAGGGCAGAGGAAGGACTCAAAAGAAGGTGGCAGGGAAAAAGGTAAAGGAGATGGCCTGAGGAAACTGAATTCAAAATCAACACACTGAGGAGCAGAAAAAAAAAAAAAAGGTAAAAAGGGGAAAAGCATAGAAAGTGAAGGAGAGAAAATTCATGAGATTAAAACTTTGAAGAGGAATGTCCAAGAGAAGAAAAGTAAACGTGTAAGTGAAAGGAGGGCATGAGAATGATTGTATGTAGCATATCAATTTAGATTACTTGTCTTTTTTCAGGGTTTTAAATTTTTATCTGAAAGGAAGCAGAACTTTGCAAAGTAAAGATTGAAAGGAGAGAGACTGTGATTTTATGTGTATATGTGTGTGTAAATGGTCTAAGTGCCTTTGGATGGGCTGGAATAATGATGGATAGTGAAGGAGGAGAGTATCGTTCTGCCATAATATGGGTTTTACTTGTGGTTGATGGATTTTGAAGTCATAATGGCAGAGTGAGCTCCATTGTTCCAGATTTTGGAGGTTTGCAATGGCTTCTGCTGAGCTGGTTGTCTGAGTCCTTTCATTACTGATGGAAAGAAATAACCTCTTTTAAGGTGTGAATCATCCAATCGCCTTCATCTTCTCAGGATGAGACAAATCCTGTCACAGAAGAGTCTGTTTCTCTCCATTGGGTAAAAGTCTTATCTAGACCACTAATTCAAATATAGACCACTACCCTACAGAAGTCTTTCCTTGTAGTGAGCTGAGTCCCATTTGAAAGATGTACCATTAATATATATTCTGTTTTCCCAAGTGTACAAGAATATTCAGATTTGTAATCAGAAACTTTCCATGTTGACCGTGTAAAAATGAAATACTGTATTCCCCTCATCTGAGACACTCTTCTTGACTTCCCTCCTGCATTTCTTTTGGCATGGAAGGTACATTGGGTATACCATTCCTACAGCTCAGCTCAATGTAAAGGAGAACTAGGACAGGTGAACTACTGAGGACACCCAGGATAGTATTCTATGATTCCCTTGACATATAATAACATTCCAGGAGAAATTAGCTATATCCATTTGTCTGATGGCAGCTGCTGCCAAAAACAATGATGTAAGACCCATAAGCTCCTGGGTTCAGTAGGACCACTTCTGTCTCTGAAAACATTTATTAAAAAATACACAAATACTATGATGGCTAAATTTATCTTGGGGGTCTCTATAGCTTGCTCTGTTTAACTGGTAAGCTGCTTTGGATATTGCCAGAAACTGGCTGTTCTTCAGAAATGCTGATTTCCTTCCCAAAAGAAGCTGAATGGGAACTGTCTCCTAGGAATACCATCTGACCTCCTGGGAAGGGCTTTGGGGCCTCCACTGCAGCTCTTACTTGACTGGGCTGCTGAACGTCTGGGAGTTTTGTACAAATAATGGTCAGTGACCTAATAAAAAACGAACAGGGTTTATAGGTTGCCCCCTCAACAGTAGGGTAGACAAGGATGTGAGCCAGACTATATTTTGTACCTTATTATTTCTGTTACCAATCCTTACATCTAGCCTTTCACAGAAAAATGCATCTTAGTTAGGCCCAGGATGAGTGAAAGCCAAAGTTCTGCATTTGTTTGTGACAGAGTTCTGTGTGTAAATCACTCTGGCTAATGCTCTTGCTTGCTTTTAATGCATGACTTCAGAGTTGTTACTTTTTCTGGTGGGCAAAATGCATTTGGAAGATACACTGGATTTTCCCCAGGGTAATACAAGTTGCTTGCAAATGCAGAAAGAAGTGGAATGTTGCTTCCTCAAAAGGCTCCTTGAAGTCAATGTCATCATTTGTCATAATTCATACTGAATAGCTGGAACATTCACAGTCATGAGAAGGAAGCAGGCTCTCCTCTCCTACATTAATATCAATTCATATTGTAGAGAATTGGATGGCTGCAGTAAGTTTGTAGATTGTTGCTTATCCCTGTCTCCATGTGTCATATTGGACTCTACCACAACCCTTCAGACTGGTAAATCACTGAAATTTCATCAGTTTCCCCATTTGTGAAATAGAGATCACCATACCTGCCTACCACAGGCAGTGTTGTGGTGGTTGCCTGCAGTTAACAAAGGTTTTGTCCCTAGAGACATTTTTTGAGTTATTTTTGCAGCTGTGAAAAGGTTACTTTTTGGAGAAACCCCTGTCTGAGGAGAATCAGTGACAGCCTATGCTGCAGGAACTGTGAGGAGGGGGTATGGGCAAAGGTATGATAACCGTGGGGCTCTGAACTGGGAGTTCAGAATTGTATTTCAGCCTGAGGTGATATAAAAAGCCTCCATGAACAGTCAAAAATGTCTAATTTCTGAAGTGCTAACATGACATTTTTTCATATTCAAAAGGTCAAAATAAAATGCTTTGTGTAAAAGTTGTGAAAACATTCTATTTTATTTGAAATGTTTTATGTAAAAGCATGGAAAGGATTGAACTGTTTTATTTGTAATGTTCAGTACGTCAGTTGGGGTAGCTTGCAGAAGAAAAAGCAGGCAGGAGTCTTGACACGTTTGTGAGGTGTAATGTAACTGGAAATGAAACAGAAAACTAAACAATTTGAAAAATCAGAGAACAAAATCTGAAATATATCCAGTTCTGGTTTCAATCGTGTGGCAACGTTCCAACAAAGTTTTCAGTAAAATAGACACATTTTCACAACTGTTTTATTTTTTTTGTTTGAATTTTGCATTTTTGATCGAGCCTATAAAAACTGCACTTCCTCAGAGTTTTCAAATTAGTTGTTTGCACTGATATCCAGGTTTTGGGGGTTTTGCTTTTTCTCTGAGATAGATCAAAGTTAAATACGATGTTTTGGCTTATGGAGAAGGTGCCACGTGTGGAACAAGAATTGCAGAACTGCACCAGCACAGGTTAGGGGTTGAACTACTGGAAAGCAGCTCCATGGATAAGGAGCTGGAAGTCCTGGTGGACAACAGGTTAACCATAAGACAGCAGTGTGCTCTTGTAGCCAAGAAGGCCAATGGTATCCTGAGGTGCCTTTAGAAGAGTGTGACCAGCAGGTCAAGAGAGGTTCTCCTCCCTCTCTACTCTGCCCTGGTGAGGCCACATCTGGAGTACTCTGTCCAGTTCAAGAGAGACAGGGAACTACTGGAGAGAGTGCAGGAGAAGCTACAAAGGTGATGAGGGGATTGCATCTCTCTTTCGAGGAAAGGCTGAGAGATCTAGGTCTGTTGAGCCTGGAGAAACCATAGAGAGGATCTTACTGATGCTTATAATTATTTAAGAGTGGGGTCTAGAGAATGGGCCCAGACTCTTTTTAGTGGTGCCCAGCAACAGGACAAGGGGCAACAGGCACAAGTTGAAGCACAGGAAGTTTCATTGGAACATGAGGGAAAATCGCTTGACTTTGAGGGTTACAGAGACCTGGAACAGGCTGCCCAGATTGGTTGTGGAGTCTCCTTCTCTGGAGACTTCCAAAACCCACCTGGATGCGCTCCTGTGCAATCTGCTCTGGGTGACCCCGCTTTAGCTGAGGGCATTGGACTAGATGATCCTCAGAGGTCCTTTCCAACCCCCGCCATTCTGTGGTAAAGAGGAATTCCTCAGTATTGCTAGTGAACCAAGCAGTACTGCTTGAGCAGACTGCCCCCATCTCAGACCCTTCCCTTTATCCCATGCTTTTGTAACTACACTGATAACTTGGTTTGACCATGAGCTCCCACTAAACTGACACCTTGGACTTCTGCTGACTTCCAAGGGAAAAAACCACGTTCAGCCCTATTCATCTCCTTGCCCTTCCCTCCTTGAGATATGTGATCTACTTACTATTGGAAAAAAAAATCAGCCAGCTGCAGTGCCTCAGCTGCATGTTCCTGCTTTCTGTAAGGGGCTCCTGTGAAGTTTGTTTAGATATTACCTCAAAGGTTTTCAAGTCATCAACTGATATAGGTGGAATGGTTTATCTGTGTTGGAACTGGTGAGCATAATCTCAAAATCAACCCTGCATGTCATTATAATTATAGCAGTCAGTTTTTGCCTCTGTGCATGTGCTTTTCTCTGCATATGTAGGCTATATATTTTTTATTTTCAGTGCGAGTGTCTTTGAGCTGGTATTTTCACTCTCTGATTGTAGCTGGAAACACTGGAATGAATTCTTTTCTCCTCTTATGGTGGTATAAATGTGGAGAAAATTAACTGACTACGGAATTGCTCATCCTAGATAACACTGCAGCGTGCCCCTGCATCAATTTGTACCGATGTGACCTGCTCCTGTGGTAGGCACTGCACTCCTCTCACCAAGTATTCAATATCTTGCAGCATGTGTGTTGTGTGTGTGTTGCTGAGTGCTCCAAATGGGTGCGACTTTGACATTTTTGCTCATTTAGAGGACTTTGAAAATCTGGAAATGCTTTAATTATCTTGAAACACTTTGTGCTTCAAGACATTCCACTCACATAGGCATGCCCCACAGAGATGCAAAGCTCTTTTCAATACTTATGCTCTGCTATTGAATTTTGCTTTCTGTGATTGCTTTTTCTTCCTTTCAGCCACCTCATATCTTCAGTGAGCCTATTAGCCTTATACTTACAATTCTGAGTGTATCCCTCTGTACATTGTAAGTCAAAGCTGTACCAGTAGCAAAGTGACTATGCTCTCACTCTTCAAATGTCCTTCAGTAATACATTGTGCTTGTGTTCTTCTTGTGCCTCTCAGTACATTCACAACAGACTGAAAGAAATACAATGAACCCCATGCCAGCATCATCCTCAAGAGATTTTGAAACTCCGTGATAACATTTGTATGTGGGAAGATTCAATTTATCTGCTTAGATTCTCCTAAAAGCAACTGAGAACACTATTAGCCACTATTTAAAATGTCAGCATTTCCCATAACCACCACACAATAGTGCTGTGCATTGCCACAGGTTTCCTTTGTATTCAATAATTAAAGCATATTAGTTAAAGCATGATGGTACTATTTGGCATATGTTGACTTTTGAACACTTCCTACTTTTTCTGTTTTGAGACATAGCTGTTTGCCAGCTGATCATCACTGCTTACCAGATCCCATCTTCAGATTTCACCAGGCAGTTTTCTGCTTCTGTGCCAGGTCACAGAGAGTGGTTTTTATATCACACCCTTGTCAGAGCATATGGCTTTGACCCTGAACCTGTCAAACTGGGGATGCTATGTTGAGTCAACAGTTTTCAAAGTTGTAATCAGGTTAACCAAACATAAGTTCAGTGACAGAGATAGCTAGCAGTGTCATTTACATCTGGGACAATGCTTTTTTTTCTTCTGAGTCAGTCTTTCATGAATGTTAGTCATTCTCTAGCTGGTAGTGGACACATTGCTTGTAGCAGGCCCATCTCATTGCTTCTTGAAGCTTTCTGTAATCATACATTTTTTCTATGTCTACTGAAAGGCCCTGCTTTTACATCAGATTTACACGAGAAATAATCTGTCCTTTTATATCCCCAGCACATTGAGTGCTGATAGAAAGGTTCAGCAAAGATGGCTGCACTACAGGGAGGACTGTCTGCTTATGAAACTGCGCTTTGAACTGAGCTAATGGCAATGATGAGGCTTAATCAAGTTGAGAAATTGGCATAAGACCACTAGTTTGTCAAAGCAGAGGATAAAAATTTCAGATTAAATATTCTGGAAGAGCTTCAGTTACTTGGGTGAGGCACAGAGCTGAATCCTTTATGAAGTTCACTCTGGGCCAAACAAATAGAACAGCTTTTCCATTCTGCATCTCATCTGAAAAGTGTCAGTTCTGATTGCAGTATGCTCCCTCAGGCAGCTGTTTCCTACGTAAATTGTATAGAAACCATCTTACCACTCCAAGAGCATCTGGAAGCAATGATGGTGAGGCTCTGCTCAACCTAGGTCAGACTGGATTCCAGAAAGGATCCTTAAACAAGACAGTGCATCTACAAACTTGATCAATTATTAACTAACCTACCAGATATTTCACAAACATCTGAGAAACAAACTAGGGACAGTTCTGTGTATTTGTTGATACTTTGTTCTTCCATGTTTTGTTGTGACAAGAACTTTGGCATGAAATAGGAGTTTTAGGCCAGATACACAAAAATACATAGGTCCCTAGGTGCCACTAATTTCAGTTTAACTCAGGTAGATTTGTGGACCAAAGACTTGACATCTCACATATTTACAGCTTCCAGATGTTTTTGCCCTGTAAGAAATCATGGTGTGGTGTATATTGTCTCACAGGAACCTCATGGGGCCTCAGTGCAGAATGACTAAGGTGTTTAGGCGCTTGTATCTACAGGAGAGCACCTACTAGGATCTATAAAATATCTTTGCACACACTGACTTTTTGTAGAACTTGAATTCTTAAGGTTTACATATGCTTTGGTAAATCCCACTAGCCATATCGCTTGCTTATTTATGTGCCTTCAAAAATATGGCCAAAGGATTGCTGGTGTAGCAAGGGTTATAAATCGCTTCACACAGATATTTCCACACATGTATATATAATAATAAGTCCCACTGAGTCCTCCACTTTGTTCCAAGCAGGTATCAGATCCTACTAAGCCTCATAACTCAAGGGTCATCATTTACATCAATACAAAGAAGTCCAGCTTTTATTAATTCATAGCTATGATTTGGCTACTTTAATCCACTAACAAAGAAAATCAGCTCAAAATTCAATTTAATCAGCCAGTCATGATGATTTTATGGCTGCTTTAAGTTTTTGAAAGTGCAGAAAAGCTGCAGCATTATTTGCTCTAATTGTGAGTATAAAGGAGGTGAAAAATGCTACCTCTGGGACAAGTAGCTGAGAATTTTGATATAATAGTGTCTTTCACTTACTGCACAGGTACCGTAGCACTAGACAAACAGTGGTCCAGGTGGGGAACGTCCAGTGAGGGCATAATAATTCTCTTTGACTAGAAGTGGTGCCACTGGTAAAAAGAGTTTCCCAAGCCAAGTAAGCACTCATGTAAAGCATTCTAGAGGAGCTGTTGGAACAATGGTCCTGGGCAAATTTATCCTCTGGTTTCTTCCACTGTAACCTTTTTTTCTAAATTTCCTGGCTGTGGAGGATCAGTTTTGTGAAGGAAACATCCAGCCAGGCTCTATTTAACCTTTTTTCTCTGTAACTGCAATGCTGTTAGCAACCGTGGCAAACGCTTCCTCTCCTGGCTTTTCATTGTTGTCAAATACTAGCAGAATGACAATTTTGTATGTATTAAATTACCTTCACTAGTGTTTATGCAGCATTGCAGATCACTCTGTAAAGTCTCATTCCCATATTCTTAATCACTGTATATTACTTTGTTTCATGGGTGCTGTTACATGACTGTTATTGCCTGTTTTCTTGTTTGTTTTTTTTTTTTTTTCCAGTCAGCTAAGCTTTATTGTGCTGAGCCTGCCCTGTCCATAACTATTAACTATTATTTCAGCAGTATGGAGGACCCTTGCGCATTTATGTATGTGTGTTTGTGTGCTTGCTGCGTATTTCTGTGTCACTGAATAGACCTGTCCTTTTGACAGGCACTGTTGGGCTTAAAATGAATAATGTTAGGCTTTATTTTTTTCTGGATCTGGTGTAGTTTTTTATTAAATGAATATGTCAGTTAAGATTCACCTTTTACTGTCAAATGCTAAAGCAGAGTACCCACTATGACTGCTTAAGCAGAGTTGTGTGCATGTACTTTGGGAGCAAAAGCCCCATTTTCTCCTTTTTCCTTCTCTCTCGTTGTCTGGCATCTCTTCATTTGGTAACTTCTAAAAATTTAATTAAGGTACAGGCGACTTATCTTTCAGACCATCCATGATGTCCTAGGAACATCCAGGTTCATTCATCTGGCTATACTATTTTTATATTCTTTTTTTATAAGCTTCTGAAACTAGTGTTAGATCAACCAGTAATTCTTTGGTCAAAGTCTAAGAGTAAATTTTACATGTTTGTTGGAAGTCTTTCCAATTATTCTATACATTTTCACTGCTGAAATGTCAAGTTTAAGATAAGCCTGCTGCCTTCCTTTCCTTCCCTTTCCTTGGAAATTTGGCTCAGAAAAATCACCATCCGTCAATACACTGAGCTGGTGATGAAGTGCTAAGAAATTTCAACGTCTGCTCTTGGCACAGCCAAGCGCTCATGGTGTGCAGTCATGAGCAGGGCCCTTCTTCTCCATGCTGAACTTTGAAGGAGCCTCAGGCTGGGCTGGAAAATTGCAGATATGTTTTTGTCCTTTTATTCAGTCACATCCATGTTTTGAAGCCCATAGTGAATGTTGGCTTAACTGGCAGCAATAATCAAAGAGCCAAAAACCTCTCATTTGTAACTGCATCTACAAAGCTGCACCTGCAAAGGCATCTCTGCAACATTCCTTGCAGTTTCCAGCATCACATGAAAGAAACAAACCCACTTTTAAAAATAAGCTCTAAAAGAAGTTTCTCTTATGTAAATTGGGGGTACAAAGAAACATCTATTTAACAGAGATATTGTGAAAATTAAGTAGTTAAATATTTGAAGATCTTTGAAGGCATCTGTAACTATGTTCAGGGAGTGTAGTGTAAATATTTTTCTTAATACAAAGAAGCAGAAACTGAAAGTACTTGTGTGTTACCTTCCCACAAAACCACCTTCACTGCCGCTGCGGTATTTTAGAGATAATGCAGTTCTAGTTTTTCCCAGGAAGAATTCATGTTTTCCTGATATTATTTATGACCTATGAAGATTAATTGATGTGAGATATCTCTGTTAGCTTCTGTTTATTAGAGTTACCAATTTGGCAGTGATTAATAGAAGATATTTTACCTAAGTGAATAATATACTGCTATAAATGCATGTTTTTCGCTCCCTTCAGCTCTGAATTATTCTTTGCTGTTGCTTCTTGTTTAAGATAAATGGTTTACCTGGACTTCCTAGAGCAATGATTATCAGTTCATGCGTAGGTCAGACGGTGCTGACGTGCCGGAGGTATATTTGCAATTGCAGCCTCTTAACAAGTAACAATCTCAGGATATAGAGTTTTAACTTTTCTGTCCTCACTCTTGCAACTTTTGATCTTTTATTTCTCCCTGTCTCAAGGCAGACTGCAAACATTCATTTTTTTGCCTTAGTGGCTCAGACCAATTTATTAACGTGTGCCCTGCAGTGTCCCTTTTTCTTGCCACTTCTGAATAACTTCCATTAACAGTTCAGTGTGAACAATTCAGCTGTGAGATTATCTTGTGATTGTTTGTGCCATGTATCTAAGCATAACTCTTTCAATGTTTCTCATCATCTAGGCAATGCACACATAAAGCCTTGTGGTTATTCCCTTCCTATAGTGTCATTTGCTTTTTCTTTTTCTTTCTTTCTTTCTTTCTATGTTTTTTTGATAGAAGTTGTGCACTATACTCTTCCCTTAGGTCTTTGTTTTAAAATCCACCTTTTAGGTGTTTGTCTTCTACATTCATTCAATAAAAGCTGCTAATTCTGGGTCCTTTTCTTCTCCCTCCATACAAAATCAGAAAATTATTTTTTTCAGGAAATAAAATGCAGCTCTGTAAGGTGCATCACACTTATGTAACATACTACTCACTTCTTAGAAAAGACTACATATGAAATTTTAAGCTTCATAGAATTAGAAGAACCCATTCCAGGAAACATTGTTCTTTCATTTTTCCACTTATTTGCTTACTTGTATGACATCTTGCTACAGTTATTGAAAACTTACTGGAATTGTAATAGGGTTTCAAAATCTGCCAAATCAAAATATTCCTGTTGCACTGAAAAGAAAAGGTAAGGTATACTCCATGAGGGAAGTTCAGCAAAACTTTGATGGGCACCTGTAAAAAAGTAATGATCTCATGACCAGTAATCAAAGACACTGCCACATGGTGGCTTTCCAGTGACTGATTTGTAATTTTTAATGTTTTGATGTCCACACTACTGAATCAAAACTGGAGATAAAGATGGGGTAAATGCACGCAGAGAAACCAAAGATGAAATTGTCTTATAAATTGATCTACTGTTCCAAATCTTTTTCCTCTTAATCAATGCTAACAGACATCAATAAGGCAGCATATGGAAACTTAATCCACTTATTGTCTCATATACTCTGTGGCAAAACAAGATCAATAGTACAATTGGTCCTGGATTTTTAAAGTACTGAAAAGTACATTTGTATCATGGGGTGAGAAGAGCAGGTAATGGAAAGAACAGAGGCAGGAAAAAAACAAGGTAGAGTGTCTTAGGCACCCTACTACCATGGGAAAAAGCAGCAGAAAAGGATTCTTTGAAAAAAAAAAAACAACAAAACACCACCAAAACAACAGCCTTACTTGCAAGTACTTGATTTTAGGTGGAGCTATTGCTCAGGGAAGATTCTTTGTTCAGTATAATGTGGATAGGAAAACAACCTGTTTTGTCTCACTGCTTTGTTTAGTTTTTAAACCTTAAGTGCAGTTCCTTGCATTCTTAGTGGAATGATAAACTCTTAAGGGGAAAGAGCTTCCTTTTAACGTACAGGCTAATTGTTAAACTTCCCTCTGCAGTGCATTGTGGTATTTTATATATTTTCCTTGTGGTGCTGTCTTAGGTTGTTTGGATAGAATATGTCAATATACTATGCTCAATGCTAATTAATTTGGCAGTTACAGGGTGTTAATGATGTTATTGTAAAACTCCTTTTGATGTTAATTTGGCCAATGTTTCTTCATAAATCCCCAGGAACAGCAAAGGTCTGTTCTTATGGTATTGTGGGAAGCTCTGCTCAAAAGAGTTGTTCTGGAGGAAGATCACTCTGTGTGTGGTGTGTGTGAGTGTTATCAGACAGGTTGGTTTGACAATTTTTCCAAAAGACAGCTGTGCTGATGTCACCCATTCTTATTCTTCCTAAGATTTATCAGGTTCTCAAAATGAGTGTTGAGTTTGCAAGATGGGATGGCTACAGGCATATGAAACAACATTGCACAGGAGCTTTCATTCACCTTGCGTCAAATAAACTTGCTCTCAGAGCAGGCTGCTTAAACTCTTAGAGACAGAACATGTTCCCTTCTCCATCAATGGACTTGCCTTTCTTGGAGCAGAAGCACCCCTTTTCCATGGCATGTATGGGTGCCATGCAGATACGTCTATCCCATGACTTGTAAAGCCAAACTCCACTTTAGGAGGAAGAGAAAAGATGAGGTTGTAAGCCCTCTCCATCATTAAAGGGAGTACACATAGAATGGGAAAAATAATGGCTGCAGTCCTTTTTTCTTGCAGCCTTGCAGGAGCTTCCCAGCACTCAGTCTTCCTGAGGCTGCATGCTTGCCAAGTGATCTGGTGCAATGGACTTGGCAGTTACTGTCTGAACTTTCCTCTTTACTCGAGGATGAGAAAAGAACAATCTAAATGGGAAGAACTTTCACTAGCTACAACAAAAAATAAGGGTGATTTTTCTGTTCTGCTGGTGGCATTGATTTCAAGGTCTGCTTGTGAGAGGAAAATATGCAAAAAAATGTATATGGCTTTCCAAATGATTGCTGAAGGCCTAAGAAAGAGGGAGAAGAATCTGATTCTCATTAGAGCTGTTTGAAAATGGCAAAAGTCTTCCTTTACTAACTTATGAGCATTAGTCATCTGTTTAAATATGGAATTGTTTCCTTCAGTCAAGTTTCCTATTTTAAGTGAGTAGTTTTGGATATGGCCAATATGGGGGGATGGGCAACTGTTTCAATAGTCTACAAAGTCATCACTGAAGAAAACTCAGAGTTTTATCTAGTCCATTTGCAGAAAGAATTATTGTGTTACCAATTCTCTTTCTCATTCTCATATGCTACGCTCCCATAGTTTTGTTCAAAATAGGGAGGTATCACAATATCATATATAAGTCAAGGCAGCTGCTTAAAGAAGGGTTGATTGTTCTTGGGACTTTTAATCACTCTTAAATCCTGTTGAAGCTAATAGGATATAGAAGGTCACAGTAACAATGGGCTGAATCATTTTAGTACCTTATGAAGTTTAGTCGCCACTGATAAGTACAAAGTGTGCATGGGTTTGACAAGGTCTCCTATTTAGGATTTTTTATATGCTGATTTCTTAATGAATGTTTTTTTTTATTTATATAACAGAATAAAATATTATGCTTAATTTTTAATGTGCTTATATTCATTCTTTGACAGGTTCTTCTACTCTGGTATTTTTCACAGTTCAGCTTCAGTCATCAGCCTGCACCACAGGACTTTTATTGACCACTCCAGGTTGCTGCGTCACTTGCACCATGGCACTTTTCAACATCGAGGAGAACTCAATACTTCTGCTGTAAAGATTGTGAACCTAAAGACCAGGCTGCATATTTGCGTCCCTCAATTCCATTTCAGGAAAAAGCTGTGTACTACTGGATAAGGTCCTGAAACGTAATTTAAAAGCATCACCCGAAGAAAAAAAACATCCTGAAGTGGGGGAAAAACACACTTCTTGAACATTATTTGTTTAAATCATGGAGCTATATGGAAGCAGATATTGATATGATGCCGTTGATGTGTGACAGAGTACCAAATGGACATCAAGAAGTCAGCTCCATCTTCTCTGAGTCATCACTTTTCTCTTAGTAGGCCATATTTTTTAGGGAATCGCTCAGCATGTGTATGAGCTTTCCCAGTCCTAAATTCTTTTAAGCTGCATATTTTTTCTGAAGTGAAAATTTGAGACAGTGTAGCCCATGAGTTGCTGTGAAGGCATCAAAGCAACATTCCTCACTTTTAGGGGACTGGTTTGGTGGCATGCAGGAATCTAATGTTCTATGCAATATATAATTTTCCACTTTATTAAAGAAATAATTCTGTTTACTTGTAGGTTTGTGAACTTGCAGTCTTGAACACACAGTACTGCAAGTCACAAATAATTTTATCTATCAGCTGTTTCATCTTAAATTAAGAAATATTATATAATGTTAACACTTTGATTTCCATGAGTTTGTGAAAAAATGAATGATTTTTGAGGTAAAATGTAACTTTAAAATGTTGAAAGTTAATTATTAAAATTTACTTTAAAAAAAAGTATCATCTTTGTGAATTAATTCTTTTCTGACAGACAACAGAGAGGGAATTGCTGTGATGTTTCTCTCAAAAGAGGAATAACTTTAATCACAGGCCTGAGGAAGTGATTTGTACTGTGGATGGATGGATGCTTTGAGCTTGTTTGCACATATCCAACTCCTTCCAGGAGAACAGTCCTGTCTGAAATGGAGGTAATTCAGTATATAACTTTTACACACATGCCTACATGCTCACACTAGCAGGAAAACTGCCCTGCTGTTACCTTTGTGCTAACAGGATAACTCTGAAACTTTCATCCTTCATTGTTCCTGCTGTTGCAGTGGTTGGAGCAGGAGCCTGTAAGCCCTAAGTTCAGTTCTCAGAGCGCCTGCTGACTTATTTTGGGACCTCAGCATGACAAGTAACTGCTGTGTGCTGTTTTCCAGTGTGCTGTAAGAGGCAGAGCATCTATCTTATTAGCACACTGTGGGATTTCATCCAGTCATGTTTGTCTGTTGCTTTGAGATTTTTCTGCTGAAGGTGGTAGTACTATTTCTTGCAATTCCCAGTTCATCTTTGCTGAAAAAATAAGTAGGAGCTTCTTGAAATCACTGAAAAATGGCTATCTCTTAATTGATATTTAGTGATGAATTTACTGATAGCCAGAGGTTTTTGTGACCTAATAACTTCCAGGCCTAGAAGAACTGCTTTGACATCTTTGGTAGGCAGCAGCAGATTATCTGCATTCCATGTATTTCTATTCAGGTTTTCATGGAGGAATGCAAAGCTTAGAAATGAAACTTGCTTATTTTCACTCAGATCTGAGAGAAAGACCTGTCACAGGCTGCTACAATTGGTAAGGTAGGCTGTTCTCATTCTCCCAGGGGAAGGGGGCTGTGTGGTTTTGCCTTGTACCATAGCAACTCTTTTCTTTATCACAGTGAAGGAGGGACAGAATTTAGACACTAACCAATGTAAAAAGCTTTGGTAAAGTAGGAGCACCATTATTTCTAACAGGAAGGTCAGTGCTGTGACATCCTTATAAGAGCTAGATTTGCATCTGGTTCATTAGAGGAAGAAGATACTCTTTAAAAAAAAAACACAAAACAATGTATTTAACCTCCCCTCCACCCCCCAAATGAAGGTATACATAATGACAGTGTACAGAACTGAATTATCTATATTTTAACTGATATAATAGCTATAACATATTTCATATAAACCCTTAAATGGACTATTTTGAATTTGTATCAAGGTAATTAGTCAAAGACAGTCAGTACCCCCAGTCATAAAGATGGTTTCTCTCTGTATTAGCTTCTAGACCCATGCTGAATATATGGAAATCCTGATAGCTTTAGAGCAGAGGCAATGAAGTGAGACTTCTGTTTCTGTAGTTGTGGTTCTTGGCACTGGTGAGCAGGTTTGAAACCTTGTGGATGCTTGGAAAAAC
Organism: Merops nubicus; assembly: GCF_000691845.1. NCBI lineage: Eukaryota > Metazoa > Chordata > Aves > Coraciiformes > Meropidae > Merops > Merops nubicus. The sequence continues at coordinate 41,303 of NW_008629301.1, forward strand.
AGTAAGTATGAGAAATGGGAACATGAGATGATGAATTGGTTTGCTTCTTAAAGGGATGTTCCATTAGTCCTTCCTGGTCAGGATCCTATGCATGAAGAGACCTTACCTTCTGGTACAACATCCCTAAAATGATAAATCATAATCTGTAGGCAAAGGCCATTTGTTACTGAGTATTAATGTTTAAATAATGAATGTGACTAATCTAGCCAGTCTTAAATCTGTTCCTTAGGACGTTAGGATACCTCAGACAACCCTATCTGAGGCAGGCTTAATCCTTTAGCCTCGGTGGGGCTCTGTAATAGAAGATGTAGATTCCTAATATTTGTTTTGTCCCAAAGAAAGGGACTGGATCACAGCAATCATTGTTATTTGGCTTATTAGATGCAAAATATTGCTTATGGGCCAAGAGTAAGCACATGGTATATGTAAGTAACTTAATTGTTAATATAACTAATGTAATATAATCTAATACATATGATTATATGTATAGTATGAAGAGACTAACCATTATTAGGCTAGTTTTAACATTAAGAAAAAAAATTGGTGACAATAATTATGCTCACGCTTTTTAGTATCTACCTTTTCTTCTGGTGTGTTCACTCTTCCACTGCTTCTCTGCGTCCTAAGGTTGATAGTTTCAGGCTAGTAGTGGTTTTGTTTTCTCACACACTTTTGCACCTTTGCTCATTCTTCATTGGCCTGCAGCTCCAGCTTACACCCAAATACTCTATATTTGTTGTCTTTTTCCTATGTTAAGTATTATTTCTTCATTCTCTCTTTTACCTCTAAAACCAGGTTTGTCCAGCTTCATGTCTGCATTTCCTTTAACTGACTATGGGTGAGTTACTTATAATGATGAAATCTCCAGTGCCAGTCTGTTGCCCCTTTCTTATCACTCCGGGCCTATAATCCTCTGTGCCATGTCCTGTGTCCCCCTTTCTGAAAAAGCTCTGCTATTGTTCCAGGCTTGTATTTCTCTTTACAACATCATTGTGACAGAGCCAGAAATATCTCATTCTACATGGACTATTTGCTTGCTATTTCTATCTATATAAAACTATAGTTGTACCACATGAAGATAAGTAAATCAAATTAGCCATAGACACCTGGCCAATTAAAGAAATTGCTGTGTTAGCTAAATCAAGTTAAAATAAGACTGTGGGCAAGTAGAGAAAAGCTCAGTTAGATCAAGCAACAGGGCTTTCATCCTGAGGCCTTGAAAACTCAAGACAAAGCTAAAGTGTTCATCCTACTGCTATCCAATTGCCACAGTAAGCTGGCACATTCACAGCTACAGCTTCTTTCCCTGCCAGCAGTCTGGAGCTATGACAGAGAGCTAGCATCACGGGAGGGAAAAAGTGGTTAAGATATGGGGTGGCAGCTGGAGCTGGACACCTCTGTAGGAAACCAGGTCTTGATAGCTCTGTGCCCAGAGGGAGCTCATGGGATATGACATGGGGAACCCTCAAGGGAGCAGCTCTCCTCAACTGCTTTGATGAGGAGTATCCCTCAGTATCAACACTCATCTTTGAACCAAGCTGAGGATGTTTTTCATTCATTGCTAGATGTTCTCCTACCTCTGCAAGCTGTTTTTCTTTTCCGTGTTCCCCATCTGTATTTCTTCTAGTTCCAGGCTGGGGCTATTGTCCATCCTTCTGAAACATTTCTTGGCCCTCTATGATATAATGGGCTCAAGTTGCACCAAGGGAGGTTTAGATTTGCTGTTCAGAAGAATTTCTTTCCTGAAAGAGTGATGAGGCAGTGGAACAGGCTGCCCAGGGAGGTGGTGGAGTCACCATCCCTGCAGGTGTTCAAAAAACATGTAGACATGGCACCTGGGGACATGGTTTAATGGTTATGGTAGTGCTGGGTGATGATTGGTCTTGATGATCTTAGAGGTCTTTTCCAACCTTAATAATTCTGATTCTAAGGTATACACCTATTTTCAAAGTGTCCAGGGCACAATGCAGACTTTGGAAACATAACAGAAGGTGAGTGGTAGTGGTGTCGTTATTATACACACTGTTAGAGGTGGATGGGCATGGAGAACACACAGTCAGCATCTTGAAGCCTGTTAAACAGTAATATTCTTAGAATCACGGAATGGTTTAGATTGGAAGGGACCTTAATGATCATCTAGTTCTAACCCTTCTGCCATGGGCAGGGACACCTTCCACTAGATCAGGTTGCTCAAGCTTGGCCTCAAAGTCCCATCCAACCTGGCCTTGAACACTTCTAGGAAAGGGACATCCACAACTTCTCTGGGCAACCTGTTCTGATGTCTCATCACACTCACAGTAAAGAATTTATTCCTAATGTCTAATCAAAATATACCCTCTCTCAGGCTGAAACTCTTACCCCTTGTCCTGTCACTACACTCCCTGATAAAAAGTCCCTCCCTAACTTTCCTGTAGGCCCCCTTTATGTACTGGAAGGCTGCTGTAAGCTCTCCCTTTAGCCTTCTCTCTCCAGGCTGAACAACCCCAACTCTCTCAGCCTGTCTTCAAAAGGGAGGTGTCCAGCCACTGATCACCTTCATGGGTCTCCTCTAGACCCACTCGAGCATATCCATGCCTTTCTTACACTGGTGGCCCCAGAGCTGAACATGCTGCTTCAAGTTTAGTCTCACGAGAGTGGAGAAGAGGGGCAGAATCACCACCCTTGACATCCCTTGGCCATGCTTCTTGTAGTGCCCAGCCCAGGATGAGATTGTCTTTCTGCACTGCAAGCTCACATTGCTGGCTCATATTCAGCTTTTCACCCACCGGCACCCCCAAAGCCTTCTCTGCAGGGCTGCTCTCAGTCCACTCATCACCCAGATTGTTATTTGTGCTTGGGATATATATTCACACAAGACCTCTGAATGTCTGGGACCTGGACTCTGCTTTCAGTGCACTAATCTTTGTTTATATATTAAAGTCCATTTTTGATCAGGGTTTCTCACAGATGCCCAGGCCTATGGACTGCTTCTTTATTTCTGCTACATTCTAGGTATTACAGGAAAATTGGAGATTATAGATAAATTAATTCTGAGAACTGGCATTATAGGAAATGTTAGGACATTTAAAAAATATAAATTTTACAGTGAGGGTAATTGAATGGTCAGTGATGCAGTTCCTCTATCTGAGAGTGATTTCCTTTTGATTAAGTTAAGCTTTCCAGAGAAAATGTTTCATAAGATAATGCAAAACATGTCAAATTGTATGTTGTTAAGCCTTGGTAGAAATGGAACAGAAAATGAAAAGTGGGTTTAAATTTGCCAAGCTTATGCAGTGATTAGCATATTTCTTACTGTTTCTTAGCAGGTTGTTGCAAAGATCTCTGTTTCCATCAGAGCAACTCCCATTGAGTCAAAATTCTCTAAATGCTACCAAAGAAAAAAATTCCTAAATATTTATAGATTTAATAGCTAACAAATGCTGTTTCTTCCCTCTCAGCCTTCTCACCCTCATTTATAAAAGCCTTTGCCTTTAGTGATTTGTGGCAAGTACCCTCTGTACAATGGGATTTTTGCCAGCAGTTCCAAAAGGAACGTGGTGGAGTCCATGGGAACTGATTGTACAGGCTCAATCACCGTTGCTCCTTCTGGCCCTCCACTCTGTAAATCCCAAATTGTAGTTAATAGTTTTATAAAACAGAGGGCCACAAGGGACCATTATCTCATCTGGCCTGATGGCCCGTATATCACAAGCAATTGCACTTTATGCAGAACCCTTTACCAAGCCCAGCAACGTTTATGTTTGGATAAAGCACGTTTGCCAAAAAGCCGTTCAGTCTTGGCCTCAATACATCGAGGCAGGAAGAATCAGCAACTTCCAGAGTGGTCTGCGTCATCAATTTCTTGGCTAATTTACTTTCCTGGTTAAAAGGTATAGCTTATTTCTTATTTGAAGTTGCCCAGTTAAACCTTTCAGACATTGCTTCTCCTTATGTGTTTGGTAAATTAGAATTTGTTAATGCCTAGCTTATTGTCTCCATGTACTTTACCAAAGAAAATGCAATGGTTAGGGGAATGACTGTTTAAATTGCAGACTCTTCAAGTGCCTCTCAGGGAGGCATTTCTTTGACTTTTGCCTTCCTACAGTCTAGCAAACCTAGGTAATGATCTAGCAAACCTAAGTAATCTACCCTACCTGTGAGAGCTAGATTGATCCATCCATGTTTGCTCTTTTGCCAGTGGAATACTCAACGTGATGAGAAACTTTCAGTTTCACAGTCAGAAGCTCATTTGCAGAAGAAAAAGTCCAAATCTACAGCCTTACTCCTGGAATTGGAATTATCTCAGAGAAGTTCATCTCAGTTTCCCTCTTTTGAGATCCCTGAACTCTGCACAGTTTAGTTTTAAGCCAGTTGCTGTTTTACTTCTCCAAAGACAAGGCAATGGACTTGCTGAGAAATGGATAACAATTTAGCATGTTCATGCAGGCTGAGTTGCCTTCTGCTTCTTTTTGCCATCCTGCTTAATCATCACTATCCCAGTTCTTAGATTTTTGCTCTCTTCAGGTCTCTTGAGTCTATGACACTGGCCCCTAGGTATGCTTGTTCAAAAAATCTTTGTTAACGCATATGGGATGTAGCACAAAATTATTACATTTTCCTCCCAGATGGAGATACATTAAAATCAGTGCAACTCAATGCACGATTGAGCAATTCAGGAATTTTGAGCAGGATCATCTTAACCTTTTATGTCCTTGGTCCTGCTGTTCATAAAATGGCTTTCACCTGTAAAGTAACTTAGGTTTTCGTCAGAAGAACTGAATTACTAATCACAAGCTATTACAAATAAAGAATAGTTATTGATCTCCCCAAAAAGAGAAATCACAGAGGGGAAGAAATGTAATGGTTAACATAACAACAATTCTTGAAGTAAGTAAAGTGAACAAAAATAAATGTGGAAAATAAAACCATTTGCACAGATTTAAAAGAGTAAGAAGACAAAATTGCAGAGAAAATCAAAGCAAATAGGAAATCAGGAACTATGAGAAGCATCACTTGCTATCTATCTATGAGAGATGAATGAAACCTTTTAGACATTTTTCTTCCAGCATTTTAAGAGATTTGCCTAATTTATCATTTTCAATTTAATTTGAGGTAAATTTTGTATTATTTTGCTTTAATCTATATTAATGACTTGGATGCAAGAGTGATGCCATTTATGAGATACCAGGGTGATTATCTATTCTCCAATAGGAACACAGATTGCCGAGTAAACTTGTTCTTGGAAGCTGGTTATCATCCTGACGATGCACTTCTGCCCAAGAATTGTATTTGTCTTATTGGCAATGTTATCTCATATGCAAGTGCAAGAGCTGCCATGCTGAATCAGTGCAATGTCCTATGCAATTCACTCTTGTACAAAAAAATCAGATAACATCTGGGTGGATTTGTTTTAAACAGAAAATCTTCTGCTTTTTTTTTTTTTTTTTTATAGAACAAGAACCTAGATTTCAGCAGTTTCTTGAAGCAATGAACTTGTGTTGGGACAAGAATCCAACAGTGGCTTTGTCTTGCTAAGAGGATATAATTTTAATTTCTATCAGGTTTCCAGAGGAATTTGGGAACTTCCAAAGACATGAGCCAATAATAACAATATGGCTACCAGGGGTTTCTGTTCTCAGTGTTTACAGCTTTGCCTTGCAGAACTGCAGTAGTGGTAGAGGGTTCTTAAACTGTGAAGCATTGACTCTTCTCTGGGATATTCACTTTTTAAACAGAGGTTTCTGGCTATTCCCAGTCTACTAAAAGAAAGATGTAGACATTCTCAAGTCTGATTCTTTTTTTGAGAACCAACAGTTTAGGGATTTTTATGTTGGCTAAAAATATTGGTTCTGTTCTGGAGAACTTGAGATGGGATGTCACGACTGACTCAGCCAACCTTAACATATGCTGTTGCTGGGCTTTGGGGCTGCACAAAACCAATCCACGTTCCTGTCCCCTCTCTTCTGTTGACAGTTGAGCCTGGGTAGCTGTGCAGGCAGGTGGTCTGGTCCCCATTCTGATGGAAAGCTAACCAAGGAAGGGAAGAAGTAAGGGGCAGGGAAAGAAGAAGAGGCAAAGGCTGTACATGTAGTCCAGTTCTGCAGCACTCACTTCCACAAGATGACTCACCAACAATCATCTGTTTTAGACATATTATATAAACTGCAGTGGAGAGAGTGATGCAATCCCTCTTCTCCATCTCAGCTATTATCTGATGTTTTTCTTCATTTCCCTTCTTATTTCTTTCCCCTAGATACACACAGTTCAAATATTTTCATCCTCAGCAGTCTTTCTGCCCTTCTCTGAACATTCCCTTCTCTAGTTCAGTTGAGATCTTGAGATCAAGTGATCAGAGCTGCACCCAGCATTCTAGAGGACAGGGTAACAGTGGTTGATGTAAGGGCACTGAAATAACTTTGGTAGTACTCAGGGTGTGTATTATCTGCATTCAAAGGACTGTTCCTCCTATCCTAGAGTCTTTGAGACGTTCTCAGGATTTAAAGATGCAATTGATACACTGCCTGCTTCAATGTGCTGTAGCCCATGGCTGAAAGACAGCATTTGTATGAGTATTCTCTATTCTTTTCCTTCTATGTTCTTTTGGTTAATATGGATACAGAGTTGGAAAAAAATTTCCTACTTGATTCTCAATTTCCCACCCCTGCCAGCTTCCAGTCTCATGCCTGTCCTCCCTTAACCCTGCCCTGTAACTGGCTGCTAATCACAAGATGGCAGAATTCTGACCAGCCCTGAGTAATCCAGGGGCAAATTCCCTGCTCTGCTGAAAGGTCCATGTGCCAGCATTGAATAATATGTGGTCAGTATTCATTCTGATTAACTTTAGATATGTGCAATATAGATCAACATATTCAATGGGAACTCTTTTTATTATCAGGATAGAGAAAGAGATGTTTTCAAGCCAGGAGCTACCCACTGTTTCAGGTTTAGACTTCAGAGTAAGAGAAGTTGTGCCTTTGAAGTGCCTCTCTTGGAAACACCTACACCTTAGATGTCTACAGCTTGTAGGATGAATTCTGCCCTGACACATAATCTCTGTCTGAATTACTACTGTTCTCTCTCTCCTCCTTTTAAAGTGCAAATCTGATATTCCTGCCCAGCTCTGATGTTAAAGTACATTGATTTTCATTGGCTATATAAGACATAACCCAGCAAGAAATAAGCAATCAAAGCTGACCTCATAGATTTTGCATCTACCTTCTGTTAATCTTTTCCTTCATGACATGATGAAAAAGAGATAAATGGCCACTGTTCTCTCTTTTTGCATCCACTTTCCAGTGGTGCTTGCAGATTTCATTAACCTTCCCTTTTTGAATATTACATCCCATTTTTTGTTATTATAAAAGCGAACGATTACAGTAGTGTCTGATATTTTGTGTAGATAAATATGAATACACAGCATATATATATGTATATTTTGCTTCACATTACTGTCATGAAAAAGGGGATATTTTATTTTATGTTCCTTTCTTAGGGCATTAATTGCATACTTATTATCCTCTTACACCTGACACCTGAAGGTTTCACTAGCAATTTACATTCTCTTTCTCCCCAGGGGTAGGAACGGCAGTTCCAAAGACCTAATGCTAGGTGCATTCATCCATCACGTTTGGCTGCAGTAGCAGCTGGCTATTTCTCTTCAGAGCTGTAGCTCTTTGAGGAGTTTTATGCTGTTAGCTCTTGTTTCAGAGCAGCATTGTTCCTTGAAAAAGGAGACAGTAACACCTGAAATTCAGAGGAAGAAACGTGGATCTACATGGTCTGAGCCTGCAGTGCCATAGTGAGATATTCTGCTGCCTAAGAGTATTTCTTGATTTCAGTATTTTCCCTTCCTTCCTCGAACTTCTCTAAGCTTATCTCTGACTCCTCAGCCCTTCATTTACAGGGGTTGTTCCCAGCATTGCGGTGGAACTGCCATCTCGTCTTTCTCATCAAGAACGGTGTCAGTGGCACCCACAAAGAATAATTTGTCTCCAGTGTCATCCCCTCTCTATGACTTGATCAAATGCCTTGAGGCTAATTTTGGAAGCTAAGAGCTGTCACTGCTCCTACAGGAACTATAGGTTAGAAAATCCCTGTAGCCCTTCACATCAGGTTCAAAGCACTCTCCTATTTGATACCAACAATAAATAACACTCTTTAGCAAATGTTGCTGTTAATCTTTCTGGGCAAAATTCAGAAATATCCCTGACAGATTCTGGGTGTAGCAGAACTCCAAGTGGAGTTTTGACATGCCTTGTGCTTTCGTGTGTTCTTCTCAGCTGTCACAAGGGTTTGGTCATCTGTTTCCACTCTTTCACAGGATGAGGTGAGATTTAAAAAAAAAAAAAAGGAAAAAAATTAATACCTGTTGCTTAAAATTAATGTTGTACTTCAGGGACTTAAACTTTATAAGTTTTCTTGTCTGTATCTTTATTTATGTTGTTCTGATTACAATGCTGTCTGATCCATTCTGAGAGCAGCTAGTAAGAAAAATCTCTGTTTCCTGCTAGGGAGCATATAGAGCAGGAGAATTAAAACATGATAATAGCACTTGAAATTGGTACATCCAACCTGTCTACTGACATACTGACCATCAGAGCTGATGGGGGTTATATAGCAAGAGGAAGATTAAAAAAACATCTGTGACTTCATTGACTCCACTGGAAGGTTGTATAGAAATAGTATTTCTAGAAAAAAAAAATGTCTCACAAAGGAGACCTTTTGACTCAATGAATGACAAAAAACAAGTTTAGATGTTCTTTGTGGCTGTAAGTACTTTTACACTGCCTGAGACTGGCAAGGAAGTTGATAAACAGAGGGAGATATGAAAAATGGGAAGGAGTCCTGGAGAGAGGCTGCTGGGATTGTGTTTTATTTTTGTGAAGTTGCTTCTCTGGTGAGCTGTAAGGAGCTGTAAGCAGCACCAGGGGGACAAGATCATCTCTTCTCCCATGCAGATGATACCAGTGAGCATCTCTCATTAGGAGGATGAGGATTAGCTTCTGTGGGGCTTTGCTGTTTCCTTTGCCCAGGTGGGTTAGCAGCTGTGGGGAGTAAGGGGTGAGAGAAGGACTGCCAGCTTTAGCCCTCTGTTTCTCTCTAGCATGTCAAGCAGAGGCAAGGAGCAAGCATGGAGGGAAAAATAATTTTCCATTTCTCTATAGATGCTTACAGATGCCTCTCATGAGGGAACAAATTGTCAACTTCAAGGCATAGTCTGCTCCTAGTTTTGCTTTCTGCTCAGGATATACCAGATAACTAAATGAACAGAGGATGCTGCCTTGCAAGGAGCTAGGAGGATTGGTGACTGGAAGTAGTAGAGGGGAAGGTGAAGGTTAGAAATAGGGCATAATAGTAACAGAAAAGATCCAGCTTGGAAAATGCAGTCTCTTACATCTGGGGGAAAATAATCGGAGACTCAGCTGTTCTGCAGGAAAGAGATACTTAGAGAGCACTAGAAATGAAAAAATCCCCTAGAGATAGCAGTGGGAAACCAATTAGATGTGGGATTGTATTGGCACTAAAGAGTATGATTTTGGGGCTACACACAGAGACAAAACCATTATCTTCCAGGGAGGTTATGATCCAGCTCTATATGGCACAGGTGGAACAGTATCTCAGGCTCTGGCATATCAGTGCCAGACTGACATGGACGAATTGGAGGGAATTCAGAGAAAGGTGTCATTAGAAAGGAAAGGGCTGGAAGGAATTTTTTTTTATACAAGAAAGATTAGAAGTTTATTTTATACAGCTTGGTGGTGATTTGACTTAGAAAGACTAACATTCCACAAAAACCTGAGGGCAGTAAATAGCAAGGACAAGAAAATAAATTTAGGATAAAATAAATTTAGGATAAAATAAATTTAGGATAAAATACATTTAGGATAGCACAGTAGATATAAAGGGTATAAAAATTAAAAGGTATGAAGGAGAACATAGGCAAGAAAAAGTTCTTTGAGGACAAGAGTAATATATATGATTATGAAATGGCCTTAAGAGGGAAGTTGTAGTTGACCATAATGGACACATTTCAGTACCATCAGGAGCATGCAGAGATGCCCAGGGTAACTTGGGTGCTAGAGAAAGCCTGCCCTACCAGCAAAGAGCTCCAAGAAGATACCCCCAAACAAGGCAATCTCTGTTGGTGGGCAACAGGTACACTTTGGCCTGTAATGGGGCTCTCACCCTGAACATCTTCCAAGTGTGACTTGCTTACCCATTTATGCTTCCTTACACAAATATAGTTCTACCTCTTCAGTGTCTTCCAGAGGAAGCCTGGTTTGTAAGGGGACATGAAGAACAAGGGTATCCTTCTGCCAAAGCTACCTGTCAGTGTTCTTCTCTTTGCTCCTGGGTCAGATTCAGATCCCTTTCTGAGTTGTGCCCGAGACGACTCCTGCCACTACAGAGAGCAATCCTTCCCTC
>NW_008629301.1:51737-77846 GCF_000691845.1 Merops nubicus
ATACTAAAGACCACAGAGGTCTACAGGCTTTCCCATCATGTGACAGGTCTTGCTCTTTCCAGAATCGACAACCAGAACAGCAGACCTGGTTGCTGCTGCAGCCCTTGCTCTGGGAGAGCTGTGCCTCTCCTCCTCCCACCTCCTCAAAACCAAGCGTGAGCGTGAGGACCCATTTATGCCACTCAGGGCTCTGTTTTCCCCGCACTGATGCTGTTTTTCTGTGATATTTCTGTTTTCCTCAGAAGTGCTGCAGAGCTCAGTGTGTGTTTAGCACCATTGCACAAATTCACATCTCCTCGGCACCGGCATTAGCCCTAGGGTGGAGCTGGAGACCAGCATCCTACAGCACCACTGGGGCAGGGACTGGTGGACCCATGCCGGGCTGAAAGGATATCCTGGGCCATGGGGAGGGTGAAGGGAGACCCTGGGTGGCAACTGCTGTTCAAGATTTCCAAGCAGAGCCCTTTTGGTTATTTGTGATATCTATGGAGATTTTTTCCCAGTTGTTTCTATGGAGACTATGATGCCTTCTTTGATTGCAACTATTACAGGATTAGTGAGAATGTGTGGCCATTCACTGTTGCTCAGTGGCTGAGCTCCAGCACAGTGTAGTAAGTGGTCATTAATATCTGATGGCTGTATAGGGACCTTTGTATTATTCATCAATTAGTATTCTTCACTGATGGAAAACACAAAGAACAGTAGAGTATCACTAGGGGGATGAGCAAATTAACATCACACATACTTTAGTCTACCGTTTATCAGTGAATGGCAAGCCACTCATGTTTATGAGGACACAATTATTTAGCTCTGTTCCTCCCCCACTCCTTTCAGTCTTATTTTATAAACAAACAAACAAACAAAAAACAACAAACCAAAACCCAGCGCTCCACCCAACAATGGTTTGATTTTGGCTATGAAATTTTTTGGGGTCTGAGCTAAAGCTGTTCATGGTGATGTGTCCAGTTTCTCAGAAGAATGAGCTGGCGTGGAGAGCTCAGCCCCAGCAAACAGACCTAGGCCCATTTTGAAAGGAACTGCACCTCAAACCTGAATGCAGCACCAGAAAGACCTGTGTGTTCACTAGCAGCAGTGACAAAGCTGCTCTTGACTATAGAAAATTTGTGCTAGGGAATGGTAAGATGCTTCTAAATACAAGAAAACCCCAAACCTCTTGGGTACATGTAATGTTTGTTTCAGAAAGCATTGCCTAGCCACTACCAAACAGACCATTTCACTCACAAAAGCCACAGAGTGGAATTTGTCTGTTAAATTTTAGCTGTCTGGCACATCTTATAAAGTGCAAATGAACAACACAATGATTTCAAAGCATTAAATGCTGAACATCAGAAAGTGAAAAAGTCAGATCTATCTTCCCGCTCTTCTATTTTTGTACATTTAAACTCCTGCTCTTTCTGCTGTTTCAGCAATGCAAGAACCTGTAACACTGCAGCACACTATGGATATGGTGTATAGAGGAGGATGAGATGAGATGGGAGAGTGACATGTCAACAGGCTGTCCCCTCTGAGTCAGCCATGCAGGGGCCTCTGGTGTAGCTTGAGAAGGCACAGGGGAAAATATGAAAGTTATATCCACCTTGTTTTATCACAGAAACAACACCTTCTGCTGATGAGCTACAGCATCCATACCACAAGGGTGAGACACACTGAGGCAGTGTCTGGCTTTGCTCTGTCTGGCATGAGCATCACATGTGGGAGACCTTGGTCTGTGCTGCAGCATCTTCAGCAGCCCATCAGCTGCCAGAAGCAGTGTATTCCACTGGATTTGTGAAACCTCAAGTAGGTCATACCTGTTGTTGCTGCTCTTTGATTTGTGGTTCTGGGCTTGACAAGAAATGCACTGTTTTTCTGCTGCATATGAGGAACAGCCTGTTGTGGTGGGTTGGCCTGGGCTGGACAGCAGGTGCCCACCAATCTGCTCTATCATTCCTTGAAATGCTGGGGTTTGAACCCCGAGCCCTGAATTAAGGTTGACATACAGGTGATTCCTACAGCCCTTCATAAAGAGGAGGTGAGTTTGCCTTATAGCTTCCCCCCAGGGTGCGGCCGGCCCTGCAGGGAGAGCCAGAAGGGAAATGAGCCCCAGGGGTCCCGCATGGAGTTGACAAAGGTCAGGTGTCTGCTTGGGGATAAAAGCTGGGACCACTTGCAGGGAGTCAGGAGTGTCTGCTCTGTGGAGTGCACTCCACAGAGCTTCATGGTTTGGGAAAGACCTCCTGACTCTCCCTGGAGCTGGGCCCCAGTCCATTTAGGCCTTTGTGAACATGGGCTGATCGGGTGAGAGTCGCCATGTGGGCACCTTTTTCTTATATGTTTAGCTTTCTGGTCTGGCTGTTTCCCATGCCAACTATGGGCAACCTTGGGTCTCTGTTTATACCACCTGTTGTGGCCCGAGTCATGTCTTTTGTGGGGTCGTTGGGGATGGCGTCAATTATGTACCAGCTGATTGACTTGTTTGTACCCCCAGTGGTCATTCATGGAATGTCCTTCTTGTACACAATATAGTCTGTGTATTGGTTCATCTTCCTGCTGGCTATATCATTCTTGTTGGGCCCCTTCATTGGCAGAACGCTCCTCCTCAGCAGTGGGGTTTGGGAACTAGTGGAAGAGGAGGACCTTGCTACAGACCAAATGCTGCCCTGGGTGTAAGCAGAGACCCTCAACAGCAACCTGTAGGCCAAGGAGATGCTGATGTGGTTTCCCCATGTGCAGGCTGCCAACTGCAACAATCCCCTCGGGGGAAAATGCATGCAGCCTGATCCATTGCTTGTAAGTGTAGTGTATAACATTGGATTAACGAAGAGAAGGTTTAGTCAGAGTAGTTGGAGTTGGATATGCTCTGGTAAACACTAGCCAGACTTCTTGGTTTTAAAAAGCATGTTGTCCAGCATTTCAAAGAAAAAAAAAAGGTTTAAAAGCTTGGATCTGTAATCACCAAGGATAAAATTTGGTTATGTCAATAGTGGCCTTCGCAATGGAATAGCAAATAAATATTTTCTTAGTAACATGAATGTTTGTAGAATGAAGTGTACCTGTACTAGATGAGGAAGATTTTGGCGACAGGCAGTTTAGCAGTCTTTTTGTCTGGTTTGCAATGTAGCCTGGGGCAGCTGACCCATGACTTATTTTTTGCTTTGATAAATCCTACCCCTGCGTTCCTCTGTTTTGAAAAAAGATATAAAAAAGGCTAGGCAGTAATTTAATAAATAGAAACTGTAAAGTAGAGCTAACAGAAGGAATTATTTAAAGGTGCTATTAGTGGCATTCCTGTCCAAAGTGGCAGAAGGGTTCAGTAAGGATTATAGCTGTCAAAATAATGGGCAGGATGGACTTGACTTCCTACAGCCCTTATATTCAGAGTCTGTTAGTTCTTAGCTTTTTCTTGCCTTCTCCTGACCATCCTTTGGGCTCCATGAAAGCTGCACATTATTTTAAAGATCTTTTGTTTTGTTTATTCCTAGTAGAGAAGTTCTGCATATAGACAGCATATTATGTTGGGTCCAAGATACACAGAAGAGCGCATGGGAAAAGTGACATTGGTAGGAAACCTTTATCAACTGCATCTTTGGAAGGACAAATGCATTGATACTGCTCATGCAGTGCTGACATCTTTATGGTTTATGATTTGTGTTAGGGTTTTGTTTATGGAATAACACAAAGGTTGGCATAAAATAAACCAGGATATAAATAATTTCAATTTAAAGTCCATCCACAGCTTCACACCATAAAATCTTTCCCATTAACCTCCAAATGATCCTAAATTCTGCAGCTTTTGGGGAAGCTGGGAATTGTATTGGAAAAAACTTTGCAGCTGAATATCATCCTGCTTAATTTCTAATATTTGATTGCACAAGTGCTTCTGTATCCAGCACTGGATCTTTTCTGCAATTTTGATCAATTTTTTTGAGAAGCCATTTAAATGTTTAATGTCTGCTTATATAAAAATCAATGGCAGCTGCATAAAATTGGGCCAAATGTGCTTAAAAACCCTTGATATGGATTTGGATCTTACTCCAGGCTCTGGTTTGAAAATGTTGATGAGTAATAAAAATGACTAATAATACTTTTTATTGTGTATTCCAATAATGCCTGGGTACACAATCATCAAGTAAATGGAATTGTTCTTCCCATTATCTTCATCTGCAAGAGGACTGAGCTATTAAACCAACCTAAATAATAAAGAAAGATATAACACTCCCCATGCAAGTGTTTGCAGCTGTGTTCTTCCACCACGCGTACTGTGAGGGTTCCATTATAGTAAATTTGAGCTGTTAGTGTCACAATATTGCCATCATTACGTGTTCAAAATATGAGTCAGATCCCCAGCACTCCTTGATGTTCTAATATCGTAAATGTGTGTGGTGTTTTACTTTCAATTCTGACTTCTAAGCCCTTAGAGGTGAAACTGGCTGTCTGAACAGAGTATGAAATTTTAAGGGTCACATCCAGCCTGGAGTAGTGATACAGCCACATTCCTCCTTCCTTCTGGCCATGTGTGGGGACTCCATTTACCTTCTTCTAGGTGCAAGAGGTTTTTCTGTGAGCTCTTCTGTGTCCCGGCCTCATCACCACTGCCTCCTGCCCTTTCACCACTCTTTCATCTTTCTTAATCTTTTTTCCCCATCTCCTAAGCATGACCCATTTAATTTCCTGGGTGATTCTCTTCTGCCCGTGACCCTGGTTTGATGTGAAAGGCAGTGGTTACCCCTATATGTACCTCTCCTGGTGGACTGTAAGAGAATGGCACTCCCTCTCCGGCTTTAGCTGTTTTAGTGGTAGAAGAGGAATGGTGGCCTTTTTGTGAGGAGCAGCTAATGAATTGATAGCCCTTCATAATGGCATATGGTGGGACATGTTAGAAAATCACAGGAATATGCAACAAATGTAATGCTTCCTTTTCTACTAAAAGACTTGATAAATGGGACTTTGAGCATAATAAGTATTTTTCTTTTTTTTTTTTAGCAGATACTTTTGCATGCCCTCCTAACTCTGACTTCCCATTGCAACTGCTTTCTGTTGCTGCTTCCCCTGATTGATAAGTAAATGAGTTCTTTTTAACTGTTTGAAACAAGAGTAATTCTTTTTGTTTTCCTGTTGAAGAAATTTGTGCCACTTCCTAATGTACATAAATTAAATACATTCCATATGCATATAAAGATACTAGACATAGACTAGATATGTAGGTAGATATTAAGATGTACTTTTCCTGAATGTTTCCTGCAATGATATACCACTGTATATGGATCTTATATAAATGAATCAAGCAAGCAATTGATCAATTAGTATCAGTTCTGGAACCATGTCATAAACATCTCTATGGGAAATTTGTTCTAAGAAAATGGGAAAATTTTCACCAATAGGACTGCAATGTGGAAGTGATTTAGTGTCAAATCTACTATGCAGGGTGACATGGCAATCATGGGTGCTCTATGCAGAGGGCTAGAGAAGAATGAATTGGAGCAATGAGCTCATGTTAGTGCTTCCAGTAAGCCTACACTGACAGTTTTGTACATACATCCCTCCAAGCCATTGAACTTCCAAGCCTGTCATCCTACTTGGAAAAGGAAAAGACAGAAAACAATAGAAGATGATGCAGGATATATTGGGTTGGCTACTGAGAATAAATCAGAGCATTTGCAAACATTTTGTTTTTCATAAAAATTTTCCATTTCTCCATTCCTAGCACCTAAGAAATTAATTTCCTGGCTACCCCTCTGACCACTCCCATAAATGGAGATACATGATACTCCTTTGAATTTGGTAACAATATTTAGCTTTTTATAAAGTACATTAAACTTTCGAAGACTTTACAAATATTATGGAACTAAGCTTCATTCATCTTTTGGCTCTTTTTCTCTTATCAATGAAATCTCGTATCTATCTGATAGGTGTTCCCATAGCCACTTTATGAGCTTTTTATGGTTTTATTATGGAAGGGCCATCTAAGTTAAAGGCTTTTCAGATTTAAGAAAGAACTTTTAATTGCCTATTTGTTCTTGCCATATTTTTTCCTTTAATATTTCATTTTTTCTTTCCCAGAACTAGATTTGTTTCTGTCTGCTGTGAGCACCCACGCTGCTTTAAGAGTGTAGTGAAGTGAACATTTATTTCTGTGAACCATTAAACTGTCATGACGAGAATGTGATTGCAGGATTGCATCGCATTCCCTGCTGTATCAAAGAAGTCCCAGGGGCTCTGATTCATGATCCCCTCGGGTGCAGGTAGGATGCTGACATGATTCCTACCTCCAGCTGCTGGAGGAAAGGCTGAATAGGACATACATATGAATGGAGTCCATAAACTGCAAACTCTTGCCCTGCATAGAGTTTGCATTAATGTTCAACTGTAAAGCAAGGGGCCTGAACAGAATCTATCCACACTGTTTCTGGCTGTCTCTGCTAAAGGGACTTTAACTCTCTAAAATTACCTGAAAGGATGTTGTAGTAAGGTGGAGTTTGGTCTCTTCTCCCTGGTACCGTGTGATAGGATGAGAGGAAATGGCCTCAAGTTGTGCCAGGGGAGGTTTAGGTTGGACACTAGGAAAAACTTCCTCACTGAAAGGGCTATCAAGCATTGGAAGAGGCTGCCTAGGGAAGTAGCTGAATCACCATTCCTGGAGGTATTTAAAAGATATGTAGATGTGGCACACAGAGACAGGGTTTAGCTGAGGACTTGGTAGTGATGAGTTAACAGTTGGACTCAATGATCTTAAGGGTCTTTTCCAACCTAAATGTTTCTGTGTTTCTAACCTGTGGGAGAAGCTAGATTCTTTCATCACCCCATCTCTATCTGCCTGTAATCACAAGCAACAGCCTTTACAGTTTTTGTCTTGAGCTTTTTTTAATCATCACCGTGCTCTATTCAGTGTATCTGCATACCAAACACTTGTTACCTTTGCTTCTCCTTAGGATCTAAGGCTCCGGATTCATTATCCCTAATAACATCTTGTAAGCAGCTGATTCTTGAATTAAATATGCATGAAGCATAGTAATAGGTGGGCCTCTGTGTGTATGAGCATGGCAGATGTGTTACAGGGGAGTCTCTCTTGTTCTTTTTACATATACATTTCTCCAGTGACTTCACTAGATCTTCTCTAGGTTTACATCGTTGCCAACAGTGTGCTTACCATTGCAAACTGTATGCATTTTTAATGGGAAACCAGCTAAAAACTAAAATAAGGCTCTGTTTATGTTGGACTGGGAGATAATTATCAGCATTTCAGTGAAGTGTAGCACACAATTAAATGCCCAAGTTGTCAAGACCCTAAAGGAGAGGTATTTTAGAGGGATAGTGAATATAGCAAGGGATCCCGGCTCTGTGTTTAATTACACCCATGCAAGTCTGTAGTAGCTTTAAATGAAGTCAGCTGTATCAGATTTACACTGCCAAAGCTAGAGCAGGATCTGACATAATCTGGCTAAGGGTTGATGCACATCAAACTTATTGACATAAAGGCAATTTAGAAAGTGACTGGAAAATAGCATGAAGTATTGTAAAAAGAAGTTTCTGAGATGTGAAAGTCAAACGAAAATTCAAATTCAGAAATAGTATTTCTACAATCCAATGCAGTTTTATGTGATAATATGAAGCTATAAACATACTCTGAACAGGTATCAGTACTTTACATAACTCTGTAGTTGCTGTTGAAGTAAACTTTTTCATTTTTTTTGGATACAGATTTTACATAAGAAAGGATGCAAACTCAGACTCGGCACACATTTACGCAGATATCTCATGACAGAGTTTATATCAATATTTAATTGTCACCATCTTTGCTTTTACGTTTTTGAATCCATTGTAAAACAATATGTTAATCCAAGGGAACTGCAAAAAAGCAAGACTAGAGAGTCAGTTTCAGCATGCAAGTTTTTTTCTGTAGACTGATACAGTTACATTAAGGAATTTGCCTTTTTAACAGTTAGTGAACATCCTGTTGTGTCTTAATCTATTTCTGAAGCATATAAAGCAGCCGTGCTTCATTAGGTTCAAATAATTATGTAGAACAGGGCCTTGTTTTGTGAGTGGGAATACTGAATATTCAACATAATATGATGCCTGTAACTTCGTTTTCATTTTTTCCTTTCTATGCAAAATGATATTCCCATTTTCATTCTGCTTCTAGACCTTACTGCAAAAAATTAATGCAGAAGACCTACTGCTGTGCTCTCGAATGGGTGTCTTCTAAGATCTGCTAACTGACTGCATTTCCTTTGCACCTTGTCATTATAAATGTTGAGCTTCTCTATTAATAGAGCTTCTACATCCTGAAAAAGGTGGTTATATTTGAAATAAACTCAAGTTTTTAGCTACACTTCCAATGTACCATATGCCAGCTGTCAAACAACTGGCAGTGAGAGAAGACAGCTCTGTTCAGAGTGGGAGTCAATTAGTGGACATCGCTGTGAGGAACCTATGAAGTTAGTACACTCTATCTTATCCATGAAAAAAAAAACAAACAAACATGCAGTGGGTGTATCTGTATCGTGGCTCGCAAACTAGTATGGTTTTATGTTGCTTAGGTGTGGAGGTACAGTACTTGGCATGTACTAATTCCCTCTGTCAAAAAGAGCTAAAATGCAGCCAGAACCAGAGTGAGCTCTCTTTAAAGTGATCCCCCTTGCTACTGTACTGCATCATCTGCAAATGTTAAATGCTATTCCCATTGCTGCCAGCTATTCTAACCATATTTGCGCAGTATTTTTGAGTTCTTTAGGACCATATCCTGGAGCTGTGGGATTACAAGGGTGTCTCAGTTTTCAGTTAAAACAAAATGTTCTCATACATGGAGGAAAGATTGAAACTATGAGTTGCAGCAATCATCACAAGCAGTTTAATAAACAGGCTTTGTTTATTATTTCAAAAAATACCATGCCTTCAAGAAAAATGTTTTTGCATCTTATGTAAAATTAGGTTGGAAAATCTCTATTTGTCTTCACAAATCACACAATACCTTTGCTTTGAGGAGATATCTGAATGTAATCTAGTCCAATCTTTTGCTTGAAGCAGGATTGGCTACATCAGGTCTCCCAGGGACTTGTCCAGTTGAGTTTTGAGTATCTCCAAAACAAGAGATTTTGCAACCGCTCTAGTCTTTTATTGCAGTGTTTTGACAACCCTGATGGTGCTATTTCCCTACCTCAAGCCGAAATTTCCCTTGTGGCAACTATTGCCTCTCATACTATCCGTTTACACCTCTGAGAAGAGTGTGGCTCCATCTTTTTCACACGCTCAACAACATTAAGTGGCTGTAGTTAGGCATGAGATGCCTGCCTGCCTTCCTTCCTGCCTTCCCTCCCTCCCTTCTTGTATCCTATGTCCTTCAGCTCCCTGACTATCTTGATGGCCTTCCTTCAGTTCCCTCCAGTGTATCAATGTCTTCTACAATGGGGAGCCTGAACTGAGCACACAAATCCAAGTGAACATCTAGAGTTATGCAAGACTGAGTTTCCAACCATACTGGCTGGGAGTTTTCTCTTTGAACTTCAGGACTCTCATCTGCACCTGAATGAGTCACTAGGTCCACACAGTCAAGTGGAGAGAAATTGGTTCTTCCAGACTGCTATTTGCCTTTGTCTTTCAACTGTACACCTTAGGATGAGATGCTTTGTGTCCCAGAAGGACCATTTCTCTACACTGATTATGAAAGTAACACATTCAGCTATTTATATCTAGACTGTATTTCTCTAAAGTTGGGTGAGATAATTCCCAGACTGAGCCTTTGTGGGCAAGAGGGGGTAACTGGTCAGCATTATAATATTACAGCTAATGTTCATAATCTTGCACCTGAGGAAAATGCATGAATAGTAAATCATTTTTGACAGCACAAATGCTGTGTTTAGGGCTTACTGATTTCTGTCACTTTGCAGGCACAATGCGATAAATCATGAAGAACTGATGGGCTTTCAATGAACAGTTGCAAGGTTCATACCATAATAAAACTCATGTCTTTTGTTTAAATGAAGACGTTGTCACTTACTCAGGAATTCTGCAAATTTTACACTAGTTATGCTTTGGATATTCAAGCATTATCCTTCATGTGAGACTTATAAAGCTAAGCCATAGGATAGCAGAGGGCAGGTAATTGGATCCTGGCTGAAGATGAGACACGTGGGTGAGCTGGAGGGGTGGCTGGAGAAGAAGCATGGTAATCCTGACATCTCTGCTATAAGGCACCTTGAAGTCCACCATATGACACCATACATTACTACTGCTTGCATAAAACTGCAATACTAATCAAGCATTTGGAATCAAATAGTAATTAATCCAAACAGACATCATACACTGAATTATGAACCATACCCTGGATTCTCAAAAATACTTCCCTCAGCATTCTTATTGGCAACTGGATCTTTCCTTGCAATAAGATGCTGATTTAATCAAATAAATTTATCCTGTAAATATCAGCTTTACCAGCCTTCACTGCTCAGATTTCCCCTCCCCTTCACGAGTTATTCAAAGCAATCTTCCACCACAGGCTGTAGGATACTGGAAATGACTTGGTACCTTTTCAGAAACAAATATCTCATTCACCCAGCCTGGCAAATATACAGTGAATAACAGTTTATTGTACCTGATACATATTTGTTGGACTGAGTGCAAGGATGAGATGGTGAAATATAATGGCCTGTGATATACAGCAGGTCAGACTAAATGATCTAATGGTCTCTTCTGAATACATGAATTGCTGGGCTGCATGCCAGAAGCCAGACAGACTCCTGGTATTCCCACAAGTCACTATATTCCTCTATCCCTGCCCTCCCAAACTCTGTGGTGGAATTCCCATTTGCATCATTTAAAGCAGGATATTGATGTGGGTAGTTAGTGCTAAAATGAAAAGTACAACAAATTTTGTTGGGGACCTCTGAAGTGCTGGATAATGGAGACACAGCTAAGGCTAAATAGGTCCCAAATGCTGCTGAACTGGAAAGTTCTCTAAAGGATTTAGGAGGCTCCATGGGATCAGTGCCCTTGCTTCTTACTTCTCAGCTGACAGTTCCTGGCAGCTCTCTGGCATGGGGCTGCCACTACATCTTGTGCTCTGCGTGCGCTGCTGAGCAGGGCCCCTCTGCACTGTTTAGAGTGGTCACTCTTGACACAGTATTTGTGTCACAAGCTGCAGTTTCTAACTGTAACTCAGCTGATCCCTGAACGCCTGGGAATAAGGTTTTCTTCTCCTGCAATGCTCTTGCACCAGCACTGCTGCTCATCTGGATCCACAGTCAGACAAGTTAGTTGTAGTTAGAAAATGCTCACTTTTGCTCCATCAGCACAGATCCTGTGTCAGCTCACCTTAGGATTAGACCCATGCCAAGGCTGGCTCAAGGAAAACAGCAGGAACTGTGACTGAGAAATAGGAGCTGTCAAAAGGGCCATTGATTAGGCTAATTGTGACATGCAACTGCATTTGCAGGGAGACAAGTTAGTGGTTTAAATTCTGCGCAGCAAGGGCCATGGTAAAATCAGTGCCCCAGGCTGCATTCAAGTTGCTGTGTCACCTAGTTTCCTAACTTCTAATGAGCTTTTCAGAGTTAGATTTGACTTTATTCATTAATGTACAGGGAAGCAAGCTCTTTATTGACTTGAGTATTTTTCTCCACAGGAAGCCCTAGTGCTAATGGAGGAGTCCAGACATATCTCAGAGGTACTCTGAATACAAAATTCCAGCTTTGTACAATTAGCCTAAGACCACTCTGGTACAATCTCCCTTCTCTTCTGGAAAAAGTGCTGTGACAAACTGGGAACATTTTACCAGACGTGTCTTGTTACAAAGCTGCTGTAAAACACAGGTGGTTTCCACACATGTACTATTCTGGAAAATGGTGGGAAGAAGAGGACACGTTTTAGTCTGCCTGCTTTATTGAGATGATAGAACAAAATAGTGAAGGCTAGAAGAGACCTTTGAAGGTCTTTGGTCCAAGCCTTTTCTCATATCATGTTGCTCAGGACCTTATTAGCTGGAGATATTGCAGAATCTCTGGTCCCCTTTTTGAACATTTGACCACCATCGTGGTGATTTTCCCCCCCCTTACTTCGAGGAGGCATTTCCCATGTTGCCTGTTGTGCTTTCACTGTACACATCTAAGAATTTTGATCCATTGTCTCTATATCCTTCAATTAAGTTATTGAAGACAGCAGTGTGAACCCCATTTAGCCTTTTGTTTTTGAGGCTGAACAAACCTGATTCTTTCAATCCGTCTTTGGAGGGAAACTTGCTTTAGAGATCCTCAGGAAATTGTAAGCTGGGCTTCAGACTTTCAACATGCTTCAGGGAAAACCTCCAGTTTTATTGAAGGTTTCTGATTCATTCAGTACCTCTGTTTTCCTAGAATTAATATGAGTAATACTGATTTTGAATTTTTTAAAAACTTACTAAATTTCATAATTTAAATTTTTAAATCAAATGTCCTTCCCTGTGTTTTAGTTGGTTGTGTGTTATTTTTTCCTGAGAAGTATTTTAAAAGAAACACAGATTTCTTCTGCATAGAGTAACAGACACAGTATGCTAAAAAGATGAACATTTCTCCTGTTTATGCTGTTCAGAAGCCTTTGATCAGGAAGGAAATTACTTTTGATTTCTGGGGATATTTTATTTATTATTTCCAACAGAAAAGTTGAGACACTGATAATCTGAGGAGATGAGACAGCTCATGCATGTTAGGTCTTTGCCAGCTGTTTCTTGGGCAGCTGCTGTCAGGGCTGGGCTCTGCTCTGACTCAAGTCACAGTAAAAGATAGTTCAAGTTTTGTTGTTTTCTAGCTTGACAGCTGTTAAAAGGCTTGACCTCATGTGACACAGCAGAAATCTCTGAATTGCTACTGTGATTCACTTTCAGATATTACATTTTTTTTCTTCCTGAAAACATTTGATAAGCCAATCTTTCCAGGTATGTTCATTGTGGCTTAAAACCCTCCAGCTAAGGGCTTAAAATTTTTACCTGCTTCCAGGGCTTGTACTCACAAGCATTTATTCTCTTGGTTCTCTGTTTTCCCTCCCTTAGTTGTCTGTTGTTTACTGGATCTTATTTTTCTTGGGAGCCATATATACTGCTGCAACAGTAGCAACGGCATGATGGATTGACACCCCATCCACAGTTTAACTGAGATTATTTGCCACTACTTTTCTCTATTTGGTGAAATAAATATTGTGGATGTTAGTTCTGTTTGAGCTAGACACAAGGTAACTGCAAAACCAGTCGTTGTCCGTGATGCTTTGGGTTTTTGAGCCTTTTATAAGGAAGGATATATTTATCTGTATGTACAGAAAGGTAACATTTTACTTAAATGAACAATCATGTATTCTGTGCTACTTGTGATGGTCTTCTAAGTTAGATAAAAAACTCTAGTATACCGAATAGAAAATGATAGTGCCAAGGAATGCATTGGTAGAAATAACACATACCAATCTTGTATTTTCCTAAACTGAAATATGTGTGTGTACTCCACAGCACTTAAGGGACTTGGGAGCACAAGACACACTGAATATGTCACACAGTCCATTTAATGAAGTTAATTCCAGACCTAACTCAAAGACTAAAGGTGGTTGCAACAGAGAGGTTTCCCACTTGTTAAAAATACATGAAAAAATTGGAGTGGCTCCAGTGGTGGGCTGAGCTGTGACTTTTGTTTTCAGTCTTTTGACTCGCTGCAGAAGTTAGCTTTGCAGGTGTTTTTAGGCACAAACTGAGACTAAATGTGGACTTGTGTGATAGAGTGCTTGAATAAGTCAAGGTACATTTCAGATAGACAGTTGAGGCTCTCTGCTGTTGAGGAGGCCAATCATTTCTGGCCATGCATGTTGGCTTTGGCATTTGTTGGTCCCCTGCTGGGATTTTTTTTTACTCAGCAAGTAATTTGACTTGCTGAGCTACAAGAAAACAAAGTCCCCCCAACAAAGTGGGTAGTATTCTGCCAAATTAATGAATTGAATTACCTCAGAAAAATGCCTGACGAGCATAAAAGCTAATGCAAGAACTGAAGCTTGAAGAGATGTCTAGTGTGGGGGCAAGGAAACGTTTGGAAAGGTGGGAAGGAGGAGCACATCTAAGCTGTTAGATCGATTTGCATTCAAACTTTGGCCAAGCATGACTTGCCTCAGATTTTCCTTTTGCCAGTTGCCTTGAATGAGCCAAAAAATTGATATGTGCATGAAGTTTACAGTTTCATGTAGGTACAAATGACTGAGTTTTATTAGTGGTTTTGTAGTGATAATCATATAACTTTATTTTACTTATGAAATCTCTGAAGGCACCTTCACCCTTCCCTTGCAGCCAGACCTACAGGCAAGATTTGCTGTGCATTACTGATTTATTACACATGGTCTATAGCAAAGATCAGTATTAATATCTGAACATCAATCCATCATATCTCTCCAACAAATAAAGCACAAATGAACACATTCTGATATCACTTACCCTGGGCTAATGCAGAAGTAATTTTGCTGGATACAAGCATTACACCTGTGTAAAATTACTGGAGTTAGATGAAAACTGGGAATGGCAGAGAGTAATTATAATAAAAAGTCACCAGATCATCCTTTGAATTGTAGTATATTAAGAGGATCTATTGTTGACATGAAATTTTTAGATGAGTGTGTGGGCTTGGTGGGTCCCCCTGACCCTGTCAGTGTGGCACATATTTGAGAGGATCTTGCTCAGTCTGTGCACCAGATTAGAAATCAGCTGTCATTAAGGGGTCTTTCATTGTGTAAAATGTTCCTGGGTGTGATGGTGCACATGAGAGGCAGCTGTGGGGATTAAGTTGGCTGGTAACAAGCATTCGTATTTCCCAGTCTGGTTAACTTCAGATCAGCCTTCTAAACATTTCCATGGAAACAAGGGAAGTTTTGGTTCACTGTAAGTGGCTTAATTTACTTTCTAACTGTATTAAAAATAGAATACTAAACAGAGACAAAGCTAATTCTGAAACATGTTTTTGATAATATGATTTTAATCACTCAGTGGAATTCAGTGATTGCTTTTCTGTGCCTGCTGCCTGGAGTTATGGGTGAAGCTTTCATTGAAAGTTGTTCCTGGATCTGCAACAGCATGAACAAAATAAGTCTGGAAAAGAACTATGGAACAGTTGAGGGTCTTAAATATTTATTTTTGATAGAAAACAATTAAATGCCTTTGTTTGTGAACCTTCCTGTATTTTTCACAAGGCATGAAACTTGAGAGATTTCAATGTGGTCATATACTGGAAAATTCTCGTATATGTACTATTTTACTGAAATGTCACACGTAAATTATGATAGGACAGAATAGTCACTTGCCCAGTCAGAGAGATAAAAGACATATTGATGTACTAATAAAGTAGTGAAACTGTGTTTTCCTTTTCCATTTCCATTGGCATCTTTAAAGCCATATTATAGAAAAGTACTTGTAAGTAGATTTTTTCCTGGATTCAGGATGAATTTCAGATTTCCATACAGAAGTGCATCAGAATGGAAACGTCCTAAATGTGTTGTAAAGCAGCAAAGTGAGAGGAACTGTAAGCTGACTCACATAGGTTAGCTTCTTGATCAAAGTGCCTGTCTGTGTCTCAGGATGTATGCACCCAAAGACAAATTGTATTACTCAGGGGGTGTTTTCCAGTAGAAATGATTGTTACTCCTGTAATGCTGATAATTGGTAAATGTATGAACTCCTTGAACAAAATCAACTTTAATTATGCATGAATGCCTATCAGTCTGGAAATGAATTTTGCTGACTCACACTCAAAAATTTAATGTTATTCTTTGAATTTCAGTAACTCAGATTTTTTTATCGGAGGTTATATTCTAAGAGCAGTCAGAGGCAGCAGGAACATTTGTGTTGATGTTTATCTGAGAATTGGAAGTGAGTGTTGCATCTATAACATGAGGGGGGGAGATATTTCTTCCTCCTGTGGTATGGAGCCAACAGTGCTCTCTGTATTAATGGTCAAGTCCTCACAGTGCACTTGTAAGTTCTTGATAAGGTCACCATTTTACAGAGAGAAACTGAGACAAAGAAATACCCTATTGTTCAATGTCACAAAAGCTTTTTGCAGTTGAGAGACTTAAGTCTGTGTTATCTGAAAGCTTGATCTCAAAGAACTTTTCACACTTTTCTCATAACTCACCACTTTCATCCATGATGGATGACCTCCATCTATCTGGTCTACTTAGAGAAGCAACAAAACATCATCTACTAAACTCTGGGACATTCTGGTAATGAACCATAACTAAGAATTTATGTTCCTATAGAAAATGCAGTCAACGTTAGTTATTAAAACATGTAGTAACAGGTGTCTGGGCTTCCAGCTCTGTTCCATACCTCCCTGGACAGGAATGTGTGCAGCTGACTGCAAGCAGCTGTGTGTGCTCTTGGACAACTCTGTCTGACATGCCTGCAGTTCTACAGTGACTTTAATCAATAGCAGGAGGCAGAGAAATGCAAAGACAATGTGACCAAAATACTCTCCTAAGTAACTACAGTATTTGGAAGAAAACCATGTGAATAAATCGGCAGTGTAGCGGTGTTATTTTAGGGCAGAAAACCTGAACAAACTGGACTCTGATCCTGCTGACATGTGCTTAAAAGTGAGCATGAAGTATAATGCTTTAAAATGTTTTGAGTTTTTGTGTAAACTCTCCCTCAGCTACTGGAGTCAGACAAAATAACAAAAGAACATTAACTTTCATATCACACAAAAGGTAGAATGCTTGTCCTTGTGAGTGCAAAGAAAAGGTTTGCAAATAGGAAGGAAGTGTAGAGAAAAGCTAAGAAACCAGAAATCTGCAGTGTGCAATGACACTGTGAGTATTCCCAGGTGGGACCATTCATGTGTTTAAAATACAAAAGCTTACAGGCTAAGAACTGTATTTTTTTAGTAATATGCTTTTCCCTTCTCATGACAAAATATAATTTCTCATTTTTAACATGCGTTGCTATAGTGACTTGTTTCTCTTTTAAAGCTTCTTTATGTCCTTACAAACTGAGGTGGTAAGCCTTCCCTGATAAGTGTGTGGGTTTGGGCTGGGAACAGAATGAAAATGATTTTCTGTGTACTGCAGTCATTTGAGTAGTGCTGCTGAGGTAAAAGAGAGAGCGTAAGCTTTCATTATTAAACTATATCAGGAGGAAAGCAAGCTAAGGAAATACTCTAAATGGAACAACAGAGAACTGAAAAATTATAATGGTCCTCAAATGGTTTGGAAATAGAGAGAACAACTGGGCAAGCTTTAAAATAAGTGTTTCTTTCTGCGTCAACAACAGGTGGATTTTGGAGGATCTTGTGGTTTCAATAGTATCCAGATAGCTCATGCAGAGGCTGGCTGTGAAACTATTACGTACAAACCTGAAGTATATTAAGCTCCAAGGCAAATTATACTGTTGCAGAACTTGGTCCAAAGAGGATTTTCTTCCTCTTAGCGCAGGCTGTCAGGTGACAACAGCAGTATTAGACCTGAGGGCTTTTCCATATGGGCAACAGACAAGTTTGCAGTCCATTCAGTGAAGACATGCAGCTTATGCTAGTTTTAAGCTGAACACATGGGGATATGCAGATGTGGTGGAATGACAAAAAGAAGGCCAAGACTGCAATGGAGATGCACAAAGAGCAGTTGGCTTGGGTTTGGTCACTGATTTATGAGCATGTTAAGTCTTTTTTTTTTAAGATTTTTTTAGATTTTTAAGCATCTAAGTCTTAGGGCTTTGTGGGGTCCAATGCCACCACGACAAGCTGAATGAGGAGACCAGAGAGACTGTGAGGTCTGCTTCTTCACCTTGTCCTCTCATGGCTCTGGGTAGTGCACCACGGGGCACTATCCACCAGCTCCCTGGAGACCTTTGAGGAACAGGAGGGGCTTTTTCCCCAGTTGCTCTCAATTGTTTATTCTTTATTCTTCCTCCTCATGGTTTCTTTTCTATTTAGCCTTCCTAGAAGGGCTCGGATGTTTTTCACTGTGAGAAAAATGTCCACCAGCTGTGCTAGGCATTTGTAACCAAGCAAACTGCTGGTTAGTCCTCCTTGATCAAATCACTAGATTATTTGTAAATAGAAGGCTGAAACATCTCTGATTTATAAATTGTTATCTGGGATTTTTTTCTACTGCTGGAATTAATTTCTGATGGCAATTATTGTTCCACTTAAACATAATTAGCTTTATCTTCTACTTAGAAAATATAAATTAGGCAGTTCTCTTTGACTAGATATTATCAGGAGCACAGGGAAGTTAAACTCACTGGTATTGAGAAGATTTCCTATTTATTAGCTTAAAAACGAATTCTGTTATCTGCTAGGAATGTCTGGGGAGAAAAAACAATTTATGCTTATAGAAAATGATATATTTCTCTTTCTAACAAAATGCGTAATTTAATTCTGACTGATCTTAAGTACGAATTTCATAAGCAGAGATCCCAGTACTTTATTTCCTCTTTCCCCCCCCTTCCCCCCGCCATTTTTTTCCTCATTTAAAAAGCCTTTTGGTTTTAGGCCCTATTTGCTGTCATCAAGAAGAAACACAACTCTTCCAGTTTCCTGCTTCCAGTATCAAACATACTCAATTGTGCAATACTGTCCCTGAATAAGTACAAAGTAAGCTGTTACAAAAGCTGAAAGTCATGTTCAAGTACTTCAAAGACTGCTTTCAAATTCATTTAAATGTTTTGAGAGCTTTAATTTTGCCAGAGTAACCTCTGGCAAAATTTATTAACCTTTGATTTACATTCCTCATTTGATTTGGATTTCTCTTCTAAGTTATCAGTTTCTAATTCAGTTTTCCAGTTTGAATCTCAAACAGAGATACAAGGCCAGACTTTTAGCTGATGCAAACTGACTTATGTTCCCAGAGTCTGAGAATCTGGCTTCTTACATCTTCTATAGATTTTCCCAAATGAGATTTTGTTGTTTTTATTCTAGAACTTTATTTTCAGTTGCATTAGTAACATCTGGCATTAACTTCATCTTGCTGTGACAGTCAATTGCTAGTTCTGAATGCAGCTGTGAACAAGCACAATATTGTTCACTTCTTTTTGTAGTATTGAGCTACTTTTGCTTTTAGCATGGCAAACTGTCAGCAGAGAGTCCAAAAACTGATTTAGATTTACTGTTACTGAGGTGATGCTCTGTATTGCTTCACAGCTGTGGTCTTTTCAAACAGTACTAGGAAGCTCCTACATTCTCCACTTAAGTTTGCAAGCCCTATAATGCAAAGCAGCCCATCTTCTCGTCCTCTGAAAAAATGAACTAATGCCAGGAAACAAGGAACTGATACGAATCTGACAAATATGGAAAATCTTCTCACTGGAGTCTCCCTGTTAATCCTAGTGGTCTCTGTTGGCGGGAACAGATCAATGACCCTTTAAAAGCACAACTATACTCAGAAAAATTGTCTTAGGGAAAAAAAAAAATCAGCCAGCAACCCTTCTTTATAGTTCTGGTTTTTGTATATTGAGTCATATCTGCCAGTTGTAATGTCAGTATCTTTTTGCCTTAGTGGTCCTGCTGAGCTGGAAACACTCTGAGAGAGGGAAATGAGTTCACATTTCTGTGTGCTATTAGTCAAATATTTTACTAAGTGTCAGATGCAAGGTCAAGCATTGCTCCTGGAAATGGACCCTGATGGCGTCACTGGCCTTGTTACCCTAAGAGCTTTTACGCCTGGTCAGAGGAGTTACTATGGAAGGGATGCAGCCTCATTTGGACCGTGTACTGAACTGACATTAAAACTGGTGGTATGGAGTTTTGAAAAGCAAAAAGGAGGATGAAGATGAAGGAGCTGAAGAAACAGGTGAAGTGATCCCACACCAGGCACTGGCTGCTACTCATGAAGTGTTGCAGAGGCTTGCTGGGTGAGGCTGAGATGGAATGAAAAATGGATTAAAATGAGCAAGAAGAAAGATCAAAGGTTTAGAGAATATGATCATGTTTTAGGAAAGAAATGAAAACTCAGATAGGTAATGTGTACCTAATTTTTTAATATTTCTCTGAGTCTCCAGAGAAAAATGAAGTTGCAGCATAGCTGAACACTACAGAAAAAAAACAGATGCTCTGCATGAAACACCATGTGCAGTGGAGCTGCAACTTTTACCAAAAATTCAAGTTTCTGTAACATGGACTCTGGATCCACTGTTCTGTGGCAGACTTATTGATAGCAATGTGGGCTGACTCTGGAGCAACTGAGCTGTGGTGACTTTTGCCACTGATTCTGGGAGAGAATCAAGCATCAAGAGAGAACAAGTTCAGAACTGGAGGTTTTTAACCTAAAGCTTATTTTCCCATTTGCAGTTAGAAGGAGGATGATTGTCCTTCAAGCTGGAGGTCTGGTTTTGTTCAGCACTAGGTTTAAATTAACCTCATTATAAGTAGGAGCTTGATGGGTTTTTTAGTGCAGAGATTTGTCTCTTTAGTTAAGATAGCTTCTTATGTTCAACTGCTGCTAATTAGCATTCATCATTAACTGGTCCAGAGCTTGCAGCTCTCTTCATTTAAATGATTGTTAATGGGAACTGCACCCATTGAGACATTGGGTTAAATGCCAGTTTAATGAAGGTCTGTTGGCTATTTCACTGTAACTGAAGCTCTGTTCATCTGTTGAGAGAAGTAAAGGTTTCTTTCCTTTCTTACTAAATTATTTGCTGAAACTGTGATCCTGAGTATACTCAATTAAATGAAAACCCATCAACACTAGAGGAATCCATTAAGAAAGCAGGAGTGATAAAGAAATAGAAGAATAATCTTACAAATTAGGTTCCATAAGAGCATAAATATTTACCTATTAAATCCAATCTTTGGTTTTATTATGAATTTTCAAAAGCTGGTTTCTTCCAAAAGGTGCCATTTCCACAGCTCTAGAAAATGAAGGCTTTCTCCACTGGGGCAATGCAGCACAGAGCAGCACCACTGCCTCTGCTTTGGAATGTCACCTTGCAGATTGAGCGCCAGAGTTGAGAGCAGGAGTTGCTGCTGCACGAGCAGAAGACATTGCCAGCTTGCTTTGCCTGACTTTGTAGTGCGGAACCAATGAACTGCAAGCTCTCAACCCTCCCCTCTGTGAAGATAAGCCTTATCTTGGTGGTGTGCTCTCCTGGAGAGGAAGAGCCATGCCATTGTCCGTCCACTTTGCCTACAAGTGTTCTATAAGGAAAGTCAGCAAGTGGCAGTGGGCACATGGCAACTGGTAGCATTTAGCCAGCCATAGGACTGCAACCCAAATAATTCTTCTCCATCTGTACACTTCATTGGAGTTATGTAAGTAGGAAATTGTAAGTGCATGAAGCCAAAAATATGAAAGAATCCAGAACAGATGAAGTGAGAAATTTTGTCTTAAAATAAACTTTCCTCTTCTCATTCTGATTTAGACTTTCTTCAGTCCAACTGGCATTCCATACCTGCAGCAAGCTCTAAGTGTGCAGTGGCTCTTACCAAGCCAAGTCTCTGTATTTGCCTCTGCCCTCACTGACCTTCAGCTGCTCTTGATGCCATTGACAATATGCTTTTCCCAAGATGTTCTTCCCCTTTAGTGACTGTAATGTCTTTTGATTCACAGTTTGTGATCTCGTTACATTTTGTCACATTTTAAATCATATTTTGTCAGCTTCTGACCCCTCTCCAGCTTTATGTGAGTATTCCACAAAAGCCTGCCCTTGATCT
This sequence comes from Merops nubicus, assembly GCF_000691845.1. NCBI lineage: Eukaryota > Metazoa > Chordata > Aves > Coraciiformes > Meropidae > Merops > Merops nubicus. The sequence continues at coordinate 73,373 of NW_008629301.1, forward strand.
TTACAATTTTTCTCCTTGTTTCTTGTAACTATTATCCAAAAATACAAATTTATCTTACCATGTGTATGTGTCACAGACTTTCCTGCCTACTCCAGCCTGCTTTTATTCTGTCTGAACAGTGGTCTGGGGTTGCTTTTCTGACAAGTCTGACTGGTATCTAGATATCACTTTAAGACATCACCAACACATGGCTATACTTATTATTTTCCATTTCTCTTTTTGGGAGCAAAGTCATGAAAATGAGCTTTCCTGTAACCAGTTTGTTAGGATCTTTCAAATTCCTCTCTGAGAACCTTCTTTTAAGTATGTGGTCTTTTTGTAACTAACATAACTAAAAGTCTTATCCAGGCTATTATCACCTGGCATTTTACTACAAGATTATTTTCTCCAGCTTTCTACCATCTAAATTAAAAATTCACATGCAGAGGCATTTTCCTACCCCAGTATATTGACAACATCACCTCCTTCCTGCACTCTTCTGTTCATCCCTCTGTTTATACAACATAAACTTGTTTTCATTTTGAACAACCTTCTTCTCTCATCCCCACATGGCTTATCATCTTTTGTTGGGTTTTAAATGTCAGCTTCCATCTTTGATGTGCTGATCATGCCAGCTCCCTTCCTCTTGTTTTTACATCTTCAAATCATCATCTTTCCCATGCTTACCCTCACATTTGGAAACAGCTCTGAAACAGCAACAAAGCAACTTTCAAGTAATTTTTGAAGTCTTTTTTTCCTGTGATGCCTTACAGAAACCTTGACAAGTTGATAGTGTGCCAAGGCAGATCCTTTTCATGCTGACTGATATTTCTTGTATTCCCTGGTTGTCTGCAAGCCTCAGATGTTTTCTGTTTCAAACATGGACCTTCTTTTTGAGTCACCTGTCTCAACAGGGCCCTGGTCCAGGATCTGAGGGACACTGAAATAAACTTTGTGTCACTCTAGGCACAGAAAAGGAACTGTCTCAAACACTCTGTCTTTCTCCTTTCCTCCCTCCACCCCAACACACACTATAACTCTGTTCGTCTCACCTTCATAACATTGATGATATAACCAAGATGAGGCTACATCTCCTAGAAACTAGCAAGTTGGGCATCTCCTAATGGTAAACTTCTTTTGTTTGGTTACTGTTTGTCATGGTTTCTGTTGGACTCGACCCAAGTAAAAGTAAGAAATGGATTTTGTATAGCAGTGAAAAAATCTTTGGGGCTTAACTGGTTGCAGCAAATGACTTATGAGGGAGTGGTTCCTGCAGAGGTGTTTTTCACAAGTACCTTTATCTGCTTGCCCTCTAGGTGTGCAGAACAAGACCTGAGAACCGGGGAAATCCTGCACAGCCTGAAATTTAAAATTCTTTTCGGAAGGTCTGTAGTTGTCTTAAGCAAGCAGAAGAGCATAAGCGTGAGGCAGATAGATGGCATGCATTCACATTTACTGCAGGAGCAGAATCCTTTTATATTTTTCGTGGATGAATATAATTAATATGAAAACCTTGCATTTTGTCTTAGGCACAGTTCAAATATTTTTTTCTCATAGTTAGGTAACTCTAGCCAGTGACAAAACTGTCCATGGGAATCTTGCAGCAGAGCCTCACTTCGTGGCAGGTGCTCTCAGATTCACAGTGTACTCACAGCACTTGTCCAACCACATGCTGGCGGGTGCTGTAGCTGAGGGTATCTCATAAAGGTGCTCACCATAGAAGGTCTGAGCCTGAATATCAGTATGCTGTATTTCTAAGCAAAACAGACCTTCAGAAGGAATTCGTTTTATAGAGGGTGTGAAAGAAGGAGGGAGGCCTCGAATAGGTTGTTTGAGAAAAGGAACTACAGGGGAAAATATCTGAAATTGATACAGGAATACAGCACATGAATTCTGACTAAAGTTGGAGGGGAAAAGCTTAAATCTGGAAATTAAAGGAAAATGCTATTAGAACTGAAGTATAAACCCTCTTGCTTTTTTAAAGATAAGTCACCTCTTTTTTTTTTTTTTTTTAAATGTCCAAAGTGAAGGCTATTTGGGTTTTATTGACCAGTGTGTCTTGATGACATTTCCCGAGATTAATGTGTCTGTTACTTGACAATGCATATGCTTCATGATGCATCACAATTAACCACTGCTACTTGGTATGACAAGGAGGGACTCTTTTTATCTGCAGCTCCATGACTTCTATCTGCATTTCAAATTGGAAGTAAACAGACAGGTCCTCTATCCACTTCTCTCATCTGCCTTTTTGAAGTGAAAAAAAAATAAATTGAAATTCATGCTTAGATTCCCAGTAATGCATATTTTGGGGATGCAGCATATTTTGGAGAGCAAATTCATTTGGAAATACAAGCAATGGAAAAATAATAACCAAAACCCACAATGTATAAGATACAGAACTCACAAGCATCTCCCTTTATTATAAATGCTTGGGTTTATACCTTTTATTTATTTGTGTTGGTAGAAATGTCAAATTAATATTTATGACCATTCTTTAGGACACTTGCTAGGTCTTTTTCTTTGTTTTCCATATGAGTTGTAAGGGTAATGCTGTTATTCAGGATGTTTCAGATCATGTTTTTAAACTCAATGGAAGTTTCACACTCTGACCCAATTCTGCAGGGATGTACCATTGCACTTAACAAAATTGTGAGTGATCCATTTGTCTTTAACATGAGTCTTCACATGGTTAACTTTAACCTCGTGTACATTTGCCTTGAAGCCATAAATTTTTGTCATAATAACTTTAGAAATATCTCAGGAACAGGCTCAGTTAGAAATTTGTTACTGTTTCAATTAAACTCAGTAGCTGAACATAAACTATCAGTACGGTTTGAAATTTGCCTAACCATTATTTAAATGCTTGTCACAGTTTCTTATTTTTTTTGCATATCACATGACATAAAATGAATTTTGATTCTAGCAGTGCTTGGTTCCTCCAGTGGGATTGCCAGCAGAAGCAGTGACCAGAAATAGAAGTATCCTTGGCATATATGTCTGTTTTCTCATGGTGTTTTGGGTGCAGATTCCTCCAGCAATGTTATGGAGATCCCCAACAGAAAAAGGGTGATGGTGACTAGATATCCCCATTATTACACTGGAATAGACATGAAAAAGTGATCTAAAATGAAATATTACTTACACATATGTTGAGAAAGAATCCAAATTTAGTTCTTTATTACAAATGTAAAGACAAAGTTTAAGAAATGCTTTGAGCTTCGCCTTGTAAATTTATTTTCTTACTTTTTAAATTTGTTTCCTCCCATATACTCCCTACACCCCTGGAAATTTTATTTGCTTCTGGTCTTTATAAGGTCCCTTGCTGGCAACTAGTTTTCCCTTTTCTGCAGTGTTTCAGCTGAACCTTGGTATTCTGAATGTGTGTAACATATCTGAATAGTATAATCTATGTCACAATAAAACTAAAATAAATGTCACAACCAGTATATCTTTAATAGGCATGGACACGGCATCATTGGTGAAGGTACAATGACTTCTGCTCCATACACATTCGTAACAAGAAAAGGTGACAGCATGTGAGAAATCCCAAAGAAAGGGATGGTAAACAATGCAAAGGTTTTTACAAAGCTTTTTCCTTAAATCAGTTAGTGAAGTGTATTTTGATACAGTTCAGAAATGGCCATTTTATTGCAAAAAAAGAGATGTCAGAACTCAAGGAGTATGATAGGGATGAATGAGGTGAAACATTCTGATATAAAAAGGGGATTGAATTAATTGAGGTTTTTCACTTAGTAAAGAGACAAATAAGAGTGAAACAGATGAAAGGACCCAAGACCATACAAAAGAAGTTGGATTCATTTTTACTTTTGGCATGAAAAAGGCTATTTTACATAATTAAGAACTGAAAATTGTAAAACTATGGAAGTAATTTTTTTTAATAATGGAAGGTAACCACATTAAGAAATCCAAGCCAAATAAAGTAAATAAAAACAGATTGCATAATTTATGTGTGCATCAAAAATATCCAGAGTTATTGTTGAGGGAAAGGATCTGAAATTTCATGCCTCATGGCTCGAGCTTCGAACGACAGGGACAAGGATGGGTACAGACTATGCCTCATCTGTCCATCAAGAAGTTCTTATGCTTCTCCCTAATGAGTCTCTGACTGGTCACAGTCAGATCTTGCAGTTGGGACTGGGCTTGCAGGTTGGTGGTCTGATACTGTGTTGTAGTCCCTGTGAATGATTAAACAAGAAATCCTTAACATGATGTGAAGCTTCTTCAACTGAGTGCTGAAATTTATTTTCCTGTGGTATAAATTAATAAAGAAGACTTGAAACGTGTGTAAATTATTTATTATTTCTGGCTGGGTGTCAGGATAGCCCTCTTCTGAAGATAAACAGAAACAAAGAAACTAATGATCTCAAACTTTCACTGTGATGAAATCACTTACTACTGTATTTGACCGAATATTAAACTCAGAAAAAAAATTTAATATTTTATAAAAATATTTATATTTATAGATAATACA
>NW_008629302.1:0-767 GCF_000691845.1 Merops nubicus
TTGAGGCCACGGCGTCCGGAGTCACGCCCACGCTGCAGGTTTCACCCGGATTTACGCGGATTGGCCCCAAATTTCCCTCAAGTTTGGCAGATTTGACCCGATTTCCCTCATTTTCCCTCAAATTCTGCAGGTTCGACCCGATTCCCCCCAAATTTCCCTCAAATTTTGCAGATTTCACCCCAATTTCCACGAATTGGCCCCAACTCAAAACCCAAATTTCCCTCAAGTTCTGCAGATTTGACCCAATTCGCCCCAAATTTCCCTCAAATTCTGCAGATTTGACCCGATTCCCCCCAAATTTCCCTCAAATTTTGTACATTTCACCCGAATTTCCATGAATTGACCCCAAATTTCCCTCAGATTCTGCAGATTTGACCCAGTTTTCCCCAAATTTCCCTAAAATTCTGCAGATTTGACCCAATTCCCCCCAAATTTCCCTCAAATTCTGCAGATTTCACCCGAATTTCGACGAATTGACCCCAAATTCCCCTCAAATTCTGTAGATTTGACCCGATTCCCCCCAAATTTCCCTCAAATTCTGCAGATTTCACCCGATTCCCCCCAAATTTCCCTCAAATTTTGTACATTTCACCCGAATTTCCACAAATTGACCCCAAGTTTCCCTCAAGTTCTGCAGATTTGACCCAATTCCCCCCAAAGTTCCTTCAAATTGTGTATATTTCACCCAAATTTCCACGAATTTCCCCAAATTTCCCTCAAATTGTGCAGATTTCACCCATATTTCCACGAATTGACCCCAAATTTCC
>NW_008629303.1:0-19189 GCF_000691845.1 Merops nubicus
TCTATGGTTCTATGGTTCTATGATTCTGTAGACAAGAGGCAATACAAGCTAGAATTATCTGAATTCAAATTTGTATTTTGATCTGTTTTGACACATATCAGATCTGTCTGTTCTGAGTTCTGCTCTACCTTCACAGCTTCTTCAGCTCTATATTTTTTATATTTTATCCCAGTTAGTTTTGCTAGCTAAAATCATCTCTATCACTGTAAAATGAGCAGAAGACATTATTGTAATGGCAGTATCATTAAAAGCTATTGAACAACATTTGCATAAGACAAACACTTGCTATTTGAAGTGCTTTCTACTTTACAGTAGTACATAAGGTCAGTTTTAATTTGCACTCTGTGAAAGAGAGTGAAGCTATAAATATGAGTTTGCAGGAGTTTAGGATTCTACCATCAATCTGATATAATGCCTGCACTTTTATACTAAGTATCTGCTTAAGTGACTTTGAGATCCTGTAATAGACACATGCACAAGTACAGTACATTCAGGCTACAAATAATTTTACATTTTCATATTTGATAGTAATTTAATTTCAAAGTAATTAAATTTATACTTTTTTTTTTTTTTGTTGCAAAATGTCCAACTTTGGAAAACACAGGTGAAATACACTATAATAATAACAACCTTCCAAAACAGATGATGATTTCAGAAATTGTAATTTCAGGTGCTTTCTATTGGTTTTCATCATGACATAAAATAAAATATCTCCCTAAATATTCTGTAACTTTATTATTGATAAAACTTGCATTTAAATTCATTCCTTTGTAACTTATAAATCAATTAATAGATTCCCTGAGGATCTGTTGAACTGGATCAATAATAGTAAATAGAATGTGCAAATACTTTTCTGTAATCATCATTACAGATTGATGACAATTTCTTTACGAATAATTTGAGCTTGAACTATTGAAAGTATCATATAAGTTCAATAGTTAAAAAAGCATGAAACTAACTCTTTAAGCAGAAATATTTAATTTAAGGCTTTTTCTTTGTACTTACTGGACAAAGAATTTCTCCTTGCTGGAAGTGTTAGTGACAAAACTCCCCCAAAATTATCTCCTGCCACAAGTGTGTTGTGGATAAATAACTCATGCTAGTTTTAAAACACACAACAATCTTCATGATCAAGATCCTCTTGAGAAATGGCAGTTACAGGTAAAGATGCTTATAGAACACACAGGAGAAATAATGACAACTCAGTGTTAGAAACTCTGATCAATATCTTATATATCTGCTGGGAATAAAATAGTATATTTTTACATATTTTTAACAGAGATGTAAAATCAGCTTTGGTTATGTGCCTCCTGTGAATACATAGATTCTGAATTTGGAGGATGGGCTGTCTACTTCTCTCTGACATCATGGGAATCCACAAAACCTGAGGGAGTTGCATTTTTATTTCCTCTTGATCAGTCAGTGCAACTGGCAGGGAAAAGTACATCTTAAAATGTTTTAATAGGTACACAGGCTTCAAATACATCTTGAAGGCTCATTGAAGCATTCTGTTTCTGTAAGCAGCATTAAGTTCCGTTTAGTTGATAAATAATGAAACTGTAGCTTTAGAATTATACTATATATAGTAATCATTCCTTGCATTTTTGCATGAATGTGTAAACTTCAAGAAAACCCTCAGTTACATTGAACTGGCCTTAATGCTTTCAGAAGTGGTAACTGACCTTAAGAATTCTGAGAGTAAAACTATTTCTTTGGCCTTTCAGCCAAGCTAAACCACAAGGTAAATCTGTTGCCTCTGGAGAAATGACGGCAACACCTGTGCTGTTGTAACCTGGATGAGACCTTCGCGGACAGAGGCTGTGATACCTCTCCATTTAAACCAGTGTATTTGCTGACTGATGATTTGACAGGAGTTAGATGAACCTCTCAAAGGAATTCAGTTTTTCAGTTGCTGTTTGTTTACAATTTTGTGGTTGTCTTGATCCGTATATCTCACCCATTTACTGGTTTGATTAGCTTTAATTGTGACAGGCCATGTTCACATAACTGTAACTGGAAGTTTTTGAAGTCCATGCTGTCAGTGAAATCCTATAAATCCACCATGTGGCCATATAGACTTTTAATAAAATGTTACATTTATTCAGCAAAATCTGTGACATTCTTCCAACTATCTGTGGCAAAAATCAACTCCTTCTTCTTCTTCTTCTTCTTCTTCCTCTTCTTCCTCTTCTTCTGCCTCTTCTTCTTCTTCCTCTGTGTATTACCTTCTTTTACTAAACTAGATTTAGTACTTTGCCTCTGGATTTTTTGCTACAAAAGTGATTTGCTTATCATCCTTTAGAGTCTGGTTTTCAAATTTCCTGTTTATCAAATTTTCCTTTATTTTTTCATGTGTTTCAAATAGCTGTTTCCCATTCCAGGGGCATATTTTAAAATGTCTGTGTATTCCTGATCACATATACTTGTTCTGTATGATTCATTTTACAATATTTAGATAAATGTAATTGCAGTTTATTTCTATGGATTGAGAATTTTTAGTCTAATCAAACTCTTTCAAATTTTCTGTAATTCCCTAGCAAAAGCATATTTATGCTGTCATTTCTTAGACAACAGTTTTAACTGTTTTATATGTTATATAAATACACATATGTATGTATATACATATAACATATGTATGTATGTTTTATATCATTGTCCTCTTAGTCTCATGGAACTTTGGCAAACCCAGTGTAACTCCTTCCATGCATCCACAGTATATCTATTAATTCTGATTATTGAGTGATTTTGTCTCAAACTTAGGGCTTTGTATTTTTGTATTGTATTCATACATTCTTCTCACTGTGAGAGAAGATTCCACTTATACACTTCTATTTCAGAAAATGTTCACTAAAAACAACACTGTTTGCTTGTTAGTCACCATTTACTCTCCAGGATTGCTTTGTGGGGAGAAGGGGATGTACATCTCCAAGAGACAATCAATTCCATTTCCCTTTAGACATATGTCACAAGGATGGGTTGCCTCATCCTAAAGACTGTAGAGGGAGCCTTGAACAAATTTAACTAAATACCTTCCACTCAGCTACTTAACTTCGTATTTATCTGCGTTGATATCTAAACTTCAATAAGAAGAATCAAATTCAGTGACACGAATCATAAAAAGCATTAAAATAAACTTTGCTTGCTAATGTCCTGTGTCTCTTCATCAGTGAACAGAAAGGATAGTTGGGCAGCCTTTATTTTCAATTCTGAAATTTTTGTACTTGTGGGGTTTTTTAAATGTGGTTCTATATTCTTGTCTAAGAGTACTTACATAAACTATAGGACAAGACATGTTTGTTATTAAACCAAGTCTGCAGACAATTCTTTCAAAAATTTCCAGGTCATCCAAAAATGTCTTTTAATTTAACCTTCTGTATTTGCTTAGCAAGTAGTGCACTGCTTGAAGTATGCTCTTTTCTTTAATTATGCTAATCAGGATTTGAACAGGAAAAAAAACCCACCTTATGTGTGATACACATCAATGAACTAGATGGATGGACCAATACTGAAAACTGAAATGTGACCAAACAGGTTGTTTGCTGGCATCCAGTTTGTAAGGACTAAGTCATACCAAAGAACCCCACTAATTAGTAAGGTATGTAATTTGATCCCAAGACACAACAAAGTCTTGGGTGCTAGGTATGTGCAGGAAATGGCTACCTCTTTATAGAGGTACACAATTAGTATTCTCTTTAATTACTCCAGTACGACTGATATAGAAGCATTTTTTTGGGGGAACAATTTACAGAGTACAGGCATTATTTTATTAATTTTTAGTTACATATTTCAAATTCATGGATGGAAGACAGTCCTCTTACCTTTATGCACTGCAGGTGTTGTTGAAGCTTCATACGGACCTGTGCTTGAGACTGTGTATGTTCCACAAAAATAGAGAAGCCACCATATCCACTCTTGCCTCAGCTATGCCCTGTCTGCTGTGAGTATACTGTAATTACTTAATGAAGATTCTGCTTAACATTCTTCCAGAGTTTACAGCAGGACACGTGACAACTAACACAATCAAATACTACTTGTCAACAACCATGAAATCTCCTTGCTTTCCCTCTTTTTTGACATGCTTTTTTAAGAAAACTACTAGTCTGTGAACAATTTTCATAAACCCCTCCCATTGCCTAATTGTTAACAATGCCGTTGGAACAGACCAGTAATCGCTTTGGTCATACCAGTATAACTGTTGTTGGGGGGCATCAGGCCCCATGTATGTTTCAGAGGTTCACATTGCCTCCTCAGTCTTTTTTTATTATCTGCTCTATAGCTCCCTAGCTGAAACCTGTCAAAGAGGCATCCATTATTTGTCAAAATATGTTGTGCAATATAATGGTAATCACACAATGTCAGTGGTCTGGGTTCATACTTAACCTATATTGGTAGGGGTGGGTAGTTCACAAATTCTGAAATCCTGAGAGACTTCATTTACTTTTCCTCTTGTGTTCATTTATGAAAAATAACAACATGCTGTTCACTTAAGCTTGAAGCCATAGGTTTTGGATTCAAATTGCATTAGAGGGCCATCATATTCCTCTCTAGTTTAAATCTCGAGACTTACAGAGTGTAGGTCAGGACACAAGTTTCCACAAAACTCTGCAAGATGTTTCTTTTTTTTTTTCTTATGCATATAGTCTTCTCCATCTAAGACACAGTGCACAACAAAGTTTTCTTATCCTTTACCTTCTGTTTTCTACTTTATAAATTTGTTCTGTGATTCAAAGAACGTTTTGCAATCAGCAAGGGTTTTTGGAAGTCGTGTTTCTCACATGAGATGCTCCGCTCAAAGAGCTAAAGAAAATGCTAGGGAGAAAGAGAGGACCCCTTATACCTGCAGGGGGCATTGCAATACAAAGAAAACGAGCCAGGGAAGCTGTTGAGAGTTTTTCCAACCAATTTGTCCGATAACATTTTATGACATTTTACTGTCAGGTTTGGACTTTTTTGTGTGTGTGTCTTCTTTTTCAAAATGCAGCAAGCTGTTTCGAAGACAGCAATGAACTTTTTTTCTAGTGTTTTCCAAGTTACAGTAGGAAGATTTAAATTACATTCTGAAGAACACTTTTCAGTGTTCTTGCCCCTACTGATATTGATGAAACACATTGGTATGATGGTATTAAAATGGGACAAGAAAGGCAAATGATAGTTTCTGTAGTATAGAAAAACAGTTAGCAAGTGATCCATTAATTACATTTCAAATATCTTTGCTAATTTGGTGATTCTTATTAGTCTGTAAACAAGAGTCTTTTGCAAAATATTTTTTTAGCTATATTTATACAGAGGAAACAAGAAATAGCATCTCTGCTGGCCAGCAGTTCTAATATAAATTGTTACCTAATACATTATGTACATATATGAGATTGCTGTTGGATGACCTGTCATTCTTCATAGAATTCATTAAGTATAGCTTTCATTAGGTATTGTCTGTAGTAGAATTTTACAAACTACAAGCTATAATGAATGCAAACAAGCTGATAGGTAACCTATTTCACAGATAATAGATGGAGTCTTATAGGCATAAATATTGGAAATTTTGGAATTATGCTCATAAGATAGCCAAAATATGTACATAGGATTCTGTATACAAGCCGAATATGATGATCAAATGGCCTGATACAGATTTCAATTATTTGTCAACCTGTGTCAACCATTCTCTGCTTCTTACTTATGGAAAAACTTCACCCTCAGAATGAGACAAAAAAGCTGTAACTGTCAGCGGAAAGGGAAGGTGACCAGTCTTGAGAGCTGTTGCTGAGAAGAAATAGATGATTAGGTGGATTTGCTAATGACTCAGAAAGAAAATACTATCCAAACTCTGCAAATCTAGTAGAATGGCTGTAGTGGTAGCTGCATGATTGACAGTAGTTCTATTCAGTGTCAGCTTATTTTACTACCTTTCACTCCTATAGTGATGTTTTTTATGTCTCTTAGCTTCTCTCAATAGCAGACAAACTATGATGACTTCTAAGGTTTAGTTGAAATGTGATTTATGATAGCAGAGTGTGATTCTTTCAAAATGGAGTCAGTCATCTTTGCAGATTTGTTTCTATCATTATACCCAGAGAAAATGGAAGACCTGTTTTGATTGTACAATAATTGTAGATTAGAGGCTTAGCTGGGGAGAAATCACTTTATTTCCAGGATTTATCAGTAAACTGCTTATAAATGCCATTGATTTGTTGGTTGCTTCTTTGTAGTATTAAAGCAAGCAAAGATTTGACACCATGTTCCTGATATTCCTCACTTGCTGACAAATTCTCTGCATTGCAACAACCGTTGTGTTCTTGCAGGAGATCCCTATCTCTAGCTTTGACAAAATTGCATGCAAGGTCATTAGAATTCACTCAGTGTATTTTTTTTCGTGCATTAGCATTTTGCACCTTTGGCTGAACTTTCACATTGTAAACAAGAACACTACGGTTTGTTTTTTACCATTTTGTTCTCTCATACACATTGTTCTAGGAAAGATTAAAAACAGCATTGGAATTGCATTAGTTAGACATGGTAAACCACTGTAGCTTCAAATAATGCCTACAGAAAGGAAAATTATCCATACTAGTATAGTGACATTATGTGTTTCAGATGTGCAATTAATTGATACAGATTTTTTAACTGACTTAACTTTCACATTTTTTAAACCAGTTGTGGCATTTTCTTACAGATTTCCTCACCAGTTTGTTCAGGCAAGACTGTATTCTATGTGTAAGTACCTCTTTACTTAGTCATCTGTACTCCATTAATAGCTTACTAGACAGAAAGCAGGTGTATTTTTTTATTCTTAACAGAGCAACTGGTAAGTCTCAGAGTTGTAAATGTTATGATGATCAAAAGTAGGTTTCTATGATTATTTTGAGGTACCATTTCCAAAATGGGAAAATTGAAGAAGGAGAAAGATCTTTCTTGATAGCAGTCATCAGATGAAAGCTAACCAAACAGTGAACAATATCAAACAGCTTAACTGTTAACTAGCTAAAGATTTGCTTACTTCATCTGGACATCACTTGTTGTTGATGTAATAATCCTTGTGCTTGGAAGGGCACAGATACTGACAAGTTTCTTAAGATGTCAGAGAGAAGAGTCATCACCCCTTGACACATATTTGTTATAGTTTCCCTTTTGGTCTAGGAAATGTTAAAGGTCAGGGCTCTGGCATTCAGGTTGAATCCCAAGAATTCATGCTTGAATTTTTGGCTTAAAATACTTTTTCCAAATTTGCCACAATATGAAGCTCTTTACAAGTGTTATGTGAATAAGATGATTGTTGCCTTGTTCATGGCAAGTTTATAAAATCCAAACCATAGAATTTTATGGATAACAGTGATGGAATAGAATATGACAACTATACATCTCTTTTTTTTCCATTTGTGTCTTTTTGAAGGTTTTCAACTCATCTTTTCTCCTTCCATAAAAGAAAGCTGACAAAGGTGTATCAAAGAACAGCACAATAAAGTAAAGATAGAAAATATGCATCTTGATATCAGCAGTACTTACTTGGAGTTGTAAGTAACATAACAGACTCTTCAACATTCAAATTCCTTTAGCTCGAATGACATCTATTTAAAAGATGTGCAGATCAGGAAAGATGATTGGTTCAGGAGAGTTATAGAGTAATTCTGTTGTTACTGAGTGCAAAAGGAATCTGAAAGCTCACATTATAAAATCATAATGTCCTTGGTTAGCTATAAAACATTTGATCATTTGATGTAGAGCCAGTTATGTGCATTCCATGCCCTAGTCTTGGGTGGTAAACACACAAATGCAGATATGGATTTAATTTTCTAGTAAGAAGTAGTTTTTTACTCCTAGATATTGCTCTAATATAATCTAGATTTATAGAATAACTATGTGAGAAGGCAATTTTGGGGAAAAAAAAAGGTTGGATTTTTAAACCTAGGGTTAACCAATCAATAATAATAATAAAGCTTTAATACTGCCAGTGCTTTGGGACAAGATTCTTTTGTATTAGCACACAGAAAGACCTCCTGTATTCAAGAATTGCCTTTTGTGCTGTCTCAGGTGAGAGTGAGATATGAATCTCATTATTTCAGAGACCTTAATTTGCAGAATCACAGAATCATTATGGTTCAAAAGGACCTTTAAGATCATCAAGTCCAACCATTATCTAACTCTACCAGGCCACTTCTACACCATATCCTTCAGCACCCCATCTGGATGGCTTTTAAATACATCCAGGGATGGTGATTCAACCATTTCCCTGGGAAGCCTGTTCCAGTGTTTGATCACCCTCTCAGTGTAGAAGTTTTTCCTAATGGCTAACCTAAAACTCCCCTGGTGTAACTTAATACTGTTTCCTCTTGTCCTGTCTGTTGCAGCACATAAGAAGAGGCCAACACCCACCTCCCTACAGTCTCCTTTCAGGTAGCTGTAGAGAGCAATAAGCTCTGCCCTCAGCCTCCTCTTCTTCAGGCTAAACAACCCCAGTTCCCTCAGCCACTCCTCATCAGTCTTATCCTCGAGACCCTTCACCAGCTTTGTTGCCCTCCTTTGTACCCTCTCTAGAACCTCAATGTCGTTCCAGTACTGTGGTGCCAGAAACTGAACACAGTTCTCAAGATGCAGCCTCACCACTGCTGAGTACAGTGGAAAGTTATTTCATAATTTCAATACCACTGCTGTTGCCAAGGACCCAAGAATTAAACACAGTAAAGAAAACTGGTTTTCTGTAGTCTTTATTGCCAACAGCACTTTTAAATAACTAGTCTGCCTTGGTGATAGTCCCATAATCTGACCAGATCCTTCAATCTGCCAGTCATCTTTACACTGTAGAAGGCAGCTTTCCTTCCCAAGGTAGGAACTTAGCAACTCCTGTTTCCCTCTTCATCTTCTCTGATAATTCAGGCCAGTCTTGATGCTGGCAAAGAAATACTGTTTGCCTTCAGTCAGTCAGTACATTAAGTCTTTTTATTTCTTGTTACACTGTATTGTACTAGGTGGTGGTGATAGCCAAAAGAATATTCTCTATCTCCATTCGGTATTACAAATAGTCTAGTAACTTGGCTGAAAGGATAGAACATTTTTTTAAAAGAACTTTTATGACACCATAAGCTTTCTGCTGAAAGAGTTTGTTTTGCTTTTGTAAGCTGGCAACAGAAGAAGTCTTCAGGATGTGATAAAGGCAGAAAATCTGGCATGAGGGAAAGTGAGAATTACCAAAGGCTTGACAGGGACAGGGCATGTCAGCTCATGAGAAATAAAGAAATTCATTCTTCATCCCAGTCTTTAAGCCAGGTGTGCAATCAAGGAAATGAATCATGCAGGAGACTCTCAGGTACATAATTTTTACGAGCCACTTGGTGAAAGGCACTGATGAGAGAGGGAAGTGTAGCTGTTCACATAGTCATAAGGTTAGTGTCTTCTAGGTTGGAAAAGGCCTTTAAGATCATGAAGTCCAACCATTAACCCGTCACTGAAAAGTCCAGCACTAAACCATGTCCCTAAGCAGCACATCCATTCAATACCTTCAGGGATGGTGACTCAACCACTTGCCTGTGCAGCATCTTCCCATGCTTGACATTACTTTTGGTGATTAAGTTTCTACTGATACCTAATTTAAACTTCCCCTGTTGCAACTTGAGACCATTTCCTCTTGTCCTACTGCTTGTTACTTGGGAGAAGAGACCGACCTTGCTACAAGATCCTTTCAGGTAGTTGTAGAGAGTGAAAAGGTTTCCCCTGAGCCTCCTTTTCTGCAGGTTAAACAACCGCAGTTCCCTCAGCCACTCCTCATAAGACTTGTGCTCTGGACCCTTCACCAGCTTTGTTGCCCTTCTTTGTACATCTACAGCAAAATGACCAAAAGAGAACTGCCTGAATGCAGCCTCCCTCAATGCTTGTTTATGGTTCCTTTTCACTCCCTGCTCAAGTCTCTGTTGCCTGGAGCCAATGCAAGCCAACCCTTGGTATCTTAGACTATGACAGAAAGTAACTTCAGATTGCGTGGCATTGACTACTCATCTCTAGGCAACCAAGCCCTGTAGTCCATCAAATTCTCTCTCCTTCAAGAGGAGAACAAATAGAATCATAAAATGGTTTGAGTTGGAAGGAGCCTAAAGTTCATCTAGTTCCAAGCACCCTGCCATGGGCAGGGATACCTCCCACAAGACCATGTTACTCAAAATGCCATCCAACCTGGTCTTGAACACCTCCAGTGATGGAGCTTCCACAACCTCCCTAGGCCATCTGTTCCAGTGTCTCTCCACCCTCCTAATGAAGAACTTCTTCCTTACATCTAATCTAAATCTACCCTCTTCCAGTTTGAATCCATTACCCCTCATCCTATCACTACATGCTCTTGTAGAAAGTCTCTCCTCAGCTTTCTTGTAGGTCCCCTTCAGATGCTGGAAGGCTGCAATAAGGTAGTAACTTCAGATTGCGTGGCATTGACTACTCATCTCTAGGCAACCAAGCCCTGTAGTCCATCAAATTCTCTCTCCTTCAAGAGGAGAACAAATAGAATCATAAAATGGTTTGAGTTGGAAGGAGCCTAAAGTTCATCTAGTTCCAAGCACCCTGCCATGGGCAGGGATACCTCCCACAAGACCATGTTACTCAAAATGCCATCCAACCTGGTCTTGAACACCTCCAGTGATGGAGCTTCCACAACCTCCCTAGGCCATCTGTTCCAGTGTCTCTCCACCCTCCTAATGAAGAACTTCTTCCTTACATCTAATCTAAATCTACCCTCTTCCAGTTTGAATCCATTACCCCTCATCCTATCACTACATGCTCTTGTAGAAAGTCTCTCCTCAGCTTTCTTGTAGGTCCCCTTCAGATGCTGGAAGGCTGCAATAAGGTGTTCCCAGTTCCTCCTTTTCTCCAGGTCAAACAGTCCCAACTCTCTCAGCCTCTCCTCATAGGAGAGTGGTTCCAGCCCTTTGATTTTCTTTATGGCCCTCCTCTGGACCTGCTTTAACAGCTGCATGTTCTTCTTCTTTTGGGGGCTCCAGAGCTGGACACAGCAGTCTGAGTGGGGTCTCACAAGAGTGGAGCAGAGGGGAAGAATCACCTTCCTCGACCTGCTGGCCACACTGCTTTTGATGCAGCCCATGATACAGTTGGCTTTCTGGGCTGCACTGGCACATTGTTGGTTCATGTTGAGCTTTTCATCAACCATCACCCGCAAGTCTTTCTACTCAGTACTGCCCTCAATCCATACTCTGCCAAGCCTGTATTTGTGCTTGGGATTACCCCAACCCGGGTGCAGGACCTTGCATTTGGCCTTGTTGATTTAATTAGTTACATAGTTATTTTAAATCCTTTTCATTCATTTCTCTTTTCTTCCTTTCAGATTTCATTTAACCCATTCCTTGGTGTACCTAGAGCAGGATCCTTTCTTCCCAGTGAAGTATTCTCTGCTGAAAGAGCTTACTACCATGGTACAAAGCAGTAGAAATGCTTCGGAAGACACTGAAACACCTACAAAGTACTTTCAGGAAATATGAAAGGTGGTTTTATGCATCACTTTTCAGGGTAGTAGTGATTCCTCCATTCCATCTCATGCACAACAAAATTCAAAATAACTTGTAACCAGAAAGTTAAAGTGTGTACTGCAAGGAAATTTCATACTTTAATGTAAGACATACAGTCCTTCTTAAAAAACATTACTAGCTACCTCACAGGAGAAAAAAGAGACTTCTTTCTTTCCTGGAATATTTCATCTCTTATTAGCCTTA
Source organism: Merops nubicus (assembly GCF_000691845.1). Lineage (NCBI taxonomy): Eukaryota > Metazoa > Chordata > Aves > Coraciiformes > Meropidae > Merops > Merops nubicus. The sequence goes on from NW_008629303.1 coordinate 11,700, forward strand.
AGAGCCTATTCCAGAAGTCGAACTAAATTATGATCACATTTCCAAAACACATTCTTAAGACTTACTAAACTGTAGAAAAGTGTAATATTTGTCTTGTATGTGAGGTTTTTCTGTACTATCAACTGTGACAATTTTTGTAAGGTAAGAGGTGGCTTAGGACAGGCATACTATGACTAAGTTTGGCTGTCATACAACACGATGTTATATATTAAAACTGCAATTATTTCCTCAGATGGTGAGGGACAGCCACAGAAGAATGCAGTCAGTTTGTGGTTATGGGCTAGGAATAGGGTATTCAGAAAAACAAGATGATCAGCAGTCACGTAATTGCATGAATGGTGTCATCTTTCAAATTTGATTTTCAGGAAGACATTCTCTTTAGAAAGGATTTAAAGCTTACTAAGGACTAGAGACATGTTGGCAGCCCAAACTCATAAATGGAATTTCTTGAGCATAAAATTAAGAAAATAACACAGTTAGTTGTATTACTTCAGGTTGAAATGAAAAAAAAAAAAAAATCCTTATTTGTGAATCAAAAGTTTATGTTATAAAAAACTTTCATGCACAGAAATTAATTTAGATAATTGTTATTTTCATTGCACTGTTGAACTTTCTAAGACTTCTCAGTTCAGTGATCTAACTAATATTCTTCATTAATGTTGAACACATGTACATACATGACTGCAGAGGAAGAAACTTCTCGTTAGGATATGGCTGATGAACTTTAGAAGACACATAAACTGTAGGAGTATTTCTTTTCAAAGACTATTTTTACAGAATAAAAGGTACCATGAAATTCCAAAGATCTTAGGTTCTTGTGGATATTTAGGCCCTCACATGCTTTGCTATTGAACCAAGCAAAACTTTAAAGGATCTGAAATATATTAGGGACTGAAAACCTCTGTATTCAAGTGACACTGACACTTGAATTGGCTGTCACATGTCAAGATTTTTTGACATGTTAAACTCAAGTAGGTGTATCCTTAGCGTAATTTCTACTTCAATAGAGAGTAAACAATGTCGGGAAATAAAAGCGGCATCTGGCCAAAAGATCACGTGTGGTTTAACATGGCTAATGTTAAGAACTCCTACATCTACCCGAAGTCTTTTTCCAACGTGCTGCCTTAGATTCTCAAGGCAATATCATGTGCAATAGCTTCAGTCCTTCAGAAGTAAGGAAGTCATCTGGCCATCGTCAGAGGAACCCCACGGAGTTTCAGTGCACTATTCCTTCTCTTCCACTTTTAGGTGACATGAAACACCCTGAATAGTTAATTCCTATTTTCAAAATATGTATTCCCTCAATTTCTGTTTTCTGACAGGTTTTATGGTTAGGCTGAAGCCAAGGCAGAGAACCAGGAGCTGAGGGTGGCCACAAAGCTATCAGTTCTGGGCCTTCACAGCACAGAGTGAGAGAGCAAAGGTGGGTGGAGGATGGTGACCCAGACCAGCTCAGAGCTGTGTGTCTGCCCAGGAAGGTCATTTTGGCAAGGAGAGCTGAGGTCCAGCCAGTGAGCCAGCCTGCAGGTTATGGTCAGGATGAGGTCTGGAGACAGGAACTAGAGTGAGCCCAAGGTGCTGAGACTGAAGGCCAGGCCAGGCAGTCAAATTTCTGGTTTAGGGTCAATGTGGCACGTTGCTAGGCGTGGAAATGATTGCAATGCAGCTGCAATGAGACTCAGATGTCCACCAGCCTGGAGGGCCATAGTTTAAGAACAGTCTGCAATGGAAGCTGAGGAAGCCTTCACTGAGGCTTCATCCAGGTTCTCTCTAAGAGCTCCCCTGCTGGCTGAGGCATCTCAAACAGTTCTCTGTTTTAAGAGAGGTAACCTTGAGCAATGAGAATAAAACTCCTATAGTGGAAGACAGTGCTCCAGGCCTTAACATCTAGCTCTGCTTTTTTCCTCTTCATAGCTATCCATGCATATTCAAGCTCCTCCTTCATGAGTGTGTTCTCTCTTTGCCTATATGTAGTTTCAGCTGGATGATGTGAGAGTTTTGACAAGAAAAATAAAAAGCCTCTGATTTAGCAAGAGTTGCAATAGGAAAAAGAATTCAGACTGCTACTTTTTCTTATACAGTTGCAATGAGGAAATTTTGAAACAAACTTTGAGGACTTCTGTTAGTGTCAAGACCTCCTTACAGGAATTGGAAGTGTTTTATTATGAATGACCTCAGTCAAGATTGTTTTGCTAACCACAGAGCTTTGATACCTGAGAAAAGGTAAGATAAAAAGATGTAATTTGTATGTTCAGTATTAAGAACAAACTATAAATTACTGAGCAGATTAAGAATTGCAGCCATACAAGCAAAAGCTGGTATGCATTTTAAATCTAGTTGCAGTGTGCTTTACTTGTAATTTTGTAAGGTCCATTCTTTGCTGCAGTTTCTGACAAGAAAGAACAGGAAGTTTTTTTCCTCAATGGAAAGTTAGTTCTTTTTTTAGTTATAAATGAATAATGTGCCTCCCCCAAACAAGAGTATGAGTCTTTAAGGAAATTATCATTGTTTCTGATAAATTTTGTTGTTGAGGAGCTTATCACCAAAACTAGAAATGCAACTGTCAAGAGCACTGAAGCTCAATGGAAAGATCTAGGATTCTCTGCAAGGAACCAAAATAAACAGTGTAATGCAGTCTGACAGAAACTTACTACATGTCATTTATTGGTTGGCTTTGGCATGGTGGTTGGCCATAATCCAGCCTTACAGCCAAAACACAGTGAGTCAAGCTTATTACTTGCTATATGTCTAAATGATGAAGCAAATTATTATGGGTAGAAAAAAAGATGTCTGCTTTGTGAGAGAGTTTTGGATGTTTATTTTTCTTGAAAAAATAAAGGCTTATGCATCCTGAAACTTACATTACATTTATTTGTTATGAAAAGTATTTTATATGTGTTGTGAAAATTATGTAGTCCATTTTAGAGAAGTGTGTTTGCTTGATGGCCATAGCTTAGATCTCTTATTTTTCAAGAGATGGCATTTCTAGGCAAGAGTGATATGTTGAATTTTAGCTGACATCCTAACAGTGATCAAGAGTGAATCTAGTTGTAATATTTGGTTACATGAGCCCTAGTTAGAGTGGAGTTGGTGGACTCTAGGGGTGGACTTCACTGTGCAAGTACCTCCCAAGTTCTCATGCTCTCGTGACCTCCAGCAATTCATGCACCATGGCTGTTCTTGGGAACTTGCTCACAGAGACAGTAGCTGTACTCTTTAGGTTGGTAACTCTTTTTTCTCATAACCTGTTGACCTTTGGGCCTTCATGCATTATGAGTATCCATGGGAACTTGATAGGCTGTTACCCTCACACAACATTTGGCCTAGAAGATCTCTCTGAGTACTGCTGAGCAGTACAATGCGTTCAATACCTAATATTGACTTGCATTTCAAAACAGCATTATATGATAATGGTAGGATTAATTTAGTATTATTTAATGTGTTTATTACATAAAATGAGCTTAAAGCAATCCATATTCTGAAACTTTAGTGTTTTCTTAAGCAACATTGAATATCCCTGCCTACTTCCCAAGAAAGGGAAGAAAATAGCTTGCAATTTGGAAGAATTAAGACTCAGTAGCATGCTACTATAAGTAAAGCATTAAAGAAGAAAATAATTTGTTTGCTTTCCAATTTTCCGCTCGTCTTAGTGAATATTATGACATGGGGAATGAGCCATGCTACACTTTCAATAAACTTTTGTATAGAGATAGTACTGCTATGTTTAACTCTAAGAGCTTTAAAGAAATAACAAAACCTTTTTTACAAAAGTTCTGAGAGGTATACCATTTCCACTGTAGTGAAGTAATTTAAAGATGTATACTTTTCATCAAGTATTTATACTATCTGCAGATTTTTGTAGGTTCTGTTAGTTGTGTCCATTTCATTGTTTGTGTTCATTCCTGCAGCAGCAATTATAGACCACAATATCCATGCAATGAAATCAGTAAGGCAAAAAGGACTTGTTTTGAGTTATTGACCCTGATATGTAGACTTGAGTCTTGAGTCTTACTGTTTTTCCAATCTCATTTGTAGGAAAGGCTCTAGATGTTAACAATTGCTATAATTCTTTAATCTACTTATTGCAGAATGTATGAATTTAAGCTGCCCTTTATGTCTCATGTGCTGTCTCAGCTAAACTAATGATTATCTTGTTTTGACAGATGTTTGATTTATGTTTGCAAGACAAAAATTCAGCCTGTTGGATTAGGCAAGAGAATCAAAGATCTTGCATTCTTCAGTGCTATATCCTGCAATATTGTTTTATCAGTTACAACTAACTTATCAGTGTGGGAAAACATGTGTGTGTTTGTGAAACACACTTGTTTCAGAACAAAAGTCCAATATTGAAAATCACCTTGTATTTGAGAATACTGTTAGTTTACTAGTGTATTACTTACCATTATCAAAAAGGTCGCTGAAGCTCTGAATCTGAAAAAAAAAAAAAAATGTAGAAAAAAAGTCTTGTACATTATTTTTTCTTTCATTAGTGTTGTTTGGTTTCCTGCCACTGTAGTGTTTAATATAGAGTCTTTCATATAGTTTCTGTTCTTGAATGTTCATTGCGTTAGTGATAGGCAGTAAATAATCCTCAAGGTTGTCAGTGTACACAAAGAATGAGGTTCAGTCATTTCAGGAAAACTAAGAAAGTGGAAACCACAGATGCTTCAAAAGATGCTTCCAGAATATCATGGGGATACGTCCTCATTGTTCTCATCCTATTTTAAGTTGCTTTGAAGAGCAAATAATATTCAGATGCTGATGTTTGAGGGTTTCAGTCCATCACGTATATTGGAAGTTTTCCACTGCTTTTCACTGTGAGAGGGAATATGCAAGAGGAAGTATTTGGAGGAGTGGGATGTGAGGATGGAGACAAATGGAGTAAGAGATACACAGTAGGGATCCAGAGCCTCAAGCAAGTGGGCATAAATCCACCAGCTCCATTGCAATTACAATTAATGACATCAATAGAGATTTTCTATTTTGATTCTTAGGCTGTAATAATGGAGGTGAAAGTGGTTGAACAATTTCAGCTACTGTATATTTTTGTGGTTATCCTTTAATTTCCTTTTCTTCTTAGACTGTCTTTAATATTAAACTTATTTTCCCTGTTTAAATCACAGTTCTTTTGATGTTGAGGACAATAAAGTTCTTCAAGAAGCATTAAGAGACTGTTTTCATAAATATTTTATATCTCTGTCAGCCATCCTAATATATGACTAACAGGTGGCCATTACATGGCTGAAACATTCAATTTTAAATACATTTGTTATGGTCGGATAGAACCCAAATCAACTTTTTGTTACTCAAATACTTTTTCTGGTCTGTTATTTAAATACTTGAAACATCAGATGACACTGCTCCAAGTTATTATTGCATGAAAAACTCATCAAAAGGAGACAAAAATATTCAGTAAAAAATAGTTGCGCTCCTTTAATTTATAATCATACTCTCCCTCCTTGTGTTTTGAAAGGTGTTTAAACCAATAAAACACAAGTTTCTTCTGTAACTATTTCAATGATGTGTTAACATTCAATGACTGCCAAGTGGGAAAGCTGTGAAAGTGATCAGACTTTATGTCTCAGGCCTAATAAAGCTTCAAAGGCTACCCACATTATTGAAGTGATGAGGTGTTTAGACTTTAAAGCTATACTCATGGCCTTCACCCTCAGTCTCTGTGTTATATTTCTAATGGACCTTTCTGTAAAAAAGGACTGTGAGAAAACCAGGTCAAAAAAAAAAGTGGGTAAGAGAGAAGTAGATAAGGGAGAGATCAAAATATAAGTGGTTTAATCAGCAATATGTGGACTACAGATTAATTTTTATATGAAATATGGAGATTGATGATCAATACCAAAGAAAGTAAGAAGATTACAGGGACATTTGGAAGTGAAGCCTTGTTTTGTAAATTCTAAGGATGTAGCACATCAGTTATTGCATTTAATGGTTGTTAGTCTGGCAGTTCTTAACATAAAACAAGTTCATCAGAAGCCTTGCCAGACAACCTCTGGCTCTTTACATAGATTTTTGAACATGTATAAGTTACACTTCTTGTACAGCTCTGTCAATGAAACATAAACCATATAACTCTACAGCTACTACTTGCTAAGTTGGTAGACTTTTTTACTGCCAATTTAGTAAATTATGAAATTGCTGTAAAGGTTAGTTCCATGTCGAAATTATTAAGTTAAAAGCTCCCTTTTAGCTACTTCTCACAGAAGATTTTGTATGAAGGAAACTTCAAACAAGATCTGAAATAAATCTAGAGGCTATTTCTAAGTTAGACAATTCAGAAATATGATGTTTCCACTTCTCAAAATGTTTTCTGTTGTTGTCCATGTGATTCCACACATAGTTGAGTTTAAGAGTAATTTACTGAATGACTACCGTGCCAAAAGGGTGGGGATCACATACCTGAGATAATTTTAGTCTATAGCTCCTTTACTATTAACTACAACAAAAGAAGCAAATTACCCAGGACAGGCCTAAAAAGTAATTGGTTTTAATTCAGCTTCACTCGGTGTTTCCACCAGTGTAACTGTTGAAAAAAGCAGAGTGAAATAGGCAATACGCATATACAAGTAGCTAAGTCTTTTCCTAACAACCAAAAAAACTTCTACAGCTTGAGTCAGTATCTGTTTTCTACACTACTTTTGTTTCTGGGGTTATGTCCAAAAAGTACAAAAGGATTCTTGAAATGTCATAGAAATCTTAAGACTGGTCTGAATGAAGAAAGAAGGGAAATGTCTGGCTAGGGAAACACCAGAAGGAGCAAAGAACAGGAAAAAGGCTGTAAGCAGGACAAGTCCCAGAGGCATCTTGAATGGGAGGTCACCAAGAGCCTGGCACATGTATGTGTTGCTTCTCAGGACACATAGCTCTGAAATTAACAGCCTAAAAAAAAATGGAAAAGCCTAAACCAAATAGTATCAGAAGTCAATACTAAACAGACTCGAGCCATTAAGAGGTGATGAAAGGAAGACAGAGAAAGAGAGACAGAAAAAACCCTAGATAAGTAAAAAAAGGACAGTGAGTAAATCCTAATAACACCCTGACTGGGACAGATGGAGATACAAAGAAACCGATTGCCGTCAGCCCATACAAGGATATAAAAGGCAGACCTAAAACCAGCATGGGGTTGCATGGCTAAGCAAGACTCAGAACACGTCAGGAGAACTCAATGGCTGGCATCCCTTGTCCCCCCTGCAGTCACAAGGAAACCTGGGCAGTCTTCCTGGGGTCAACGGTCTTGCTGTCTGCAGCATGGGCAGACATCTTCCTGGTGCTTTTGAGAATGTGAGTATGACAGTAACTGAGTGCTTTAAATCCATTTTCTTTCTGCGTTTTTATAAAATAAAATTACCTTCACTTTCCGTCAGGTCTCACTAAGGTGTTGCTACAATGATATAGCTAGCCCTGCTTTCTTAAGCTTATTCCATTATGCTGCTGTCACTTACTGTCCAAGGACTTTCATACATAGCAAAGTAGGG
>NW_008629303.1:19220-23926 GCF_000691845.1 Merops nubicus
TTCCATTGACAGTTTCTGAAGTGAAAGAGGTACTTACAGAGCATAAATCTCATCAGAGTCTGCAAACGGCATAACTTCTAGAGGGACCTCCTCAGTATTTGCTAGACAATGGAAGAGCATATAGCTGAATTTTGGGAGTGAGAAGACAAATGCAAAAAGTAATGTTCACTGTTCTTTTTTTCCTCCAATTTATCCCATTATGTTTGATGCTTTTGTGAAGATCTGCAAAAAGCTCAGGTGCCCTTTGTGTGCTTATTAACTGGAAATAAATAATCCCTCATAGCTCTATTTCCTGTTCCTATCTTCACTTTTTGGGGTTGTCTACCTCCAACCTTTCTTGAATTTTCAAACTCCTTTTCTGATACCCCACAGTCTTTCTTTTCTGCCTTGCTAACAGATCTCTTCCTCTAGAAATATTGAGGTAAAGTTGTCAAGCAAATGAAAGAGAGCAAACCTTTATTGAAAATGTGAAACCAAAGTCAAAACTTTGAGCACAGCTCAACTTTACAGAGCAAAATAGATTACAGATGTTGCCCTTGCATGAATCAGCTGTGAGCATCAGCATGGCTTGCAACAGCTTTTGCTCCTTCTGTAGCGAAGGCTGTACATTGGCAGAGTACTTCCTACATTATGGCAAATTTTACTTCATTGAATTGGGCATTTGTTCACATTTTCCCTTCCAAGTCTGTGTCCTTTTGCTTTGCAATCACCCCTTCTATCACAAACCTCCTCTGCTTTGCTATCTCTGTCTTAACTATTGTATATAGTACACGTAGTGGTCTGGCTTCACGCTTAGTGGCTGGAACTTCAGCAAGAAGATAGAAGATACTACAGTCCTCTTCAGTATATGATTTCTGGACTTCTTCCCTCTCTAACAGGTTCACTGCTTCTAGGGGTATAGAACATGGCAACAGAAATCAGAGAGTTAGCATCCTAATCCTCTGTCAGGATCAGCTCACATCTGAGGTGTAACTCTGGTTGCCTTTTGGTGGGAGTGAATAAAGATCTTTAGTGTCAGGATGGCCAAGAGTCAGACAGTCTGGAATAAAAGTAGGAGTTTCTTAAGTGTCTTTGTAAAGTCATATGAGTAGTTTGATTGAGTACCAAGACAAAAAGATCATCCTGAGCAGTGGTTCTGGCTCAGACAGTGTTGTGCTGGGTTAAGAGAGGCCTGCCCCTGAGAACCGGTTCTGGCACAGATGGGCATGGCATGGGCCAGCATCTGCTTGCATGTTCTGGGCTCAGGAAATGGAAGAGAAACATGCAAGAGACAGGAAAAAGATACATACTGGGTGCAGAATATGCTGTCAGGCTAATCATGCTAATGTATGAAAATTTTTCTTTTCAAAGTTATCATCACACATTTTTGTAAACAACTGTGACCCAGCTGGCTAATTCTCCAATGTAACCTCAGCAATTTTGATGTGCTCCGGTAAATCTGGATTATTGCAACATCTGACCATAGCCTCTATTCCAGTTCCCCTTAATGGTGATGTCATATATTAAATATTTTACAATCAGCTTAACCACACATATTTCTTGACTGATCTGATAGCAGGAATATACTTACACTGAGGAGATAAGGTGTAAATACATATATTATAAAATACAGATCAAGAGCCATGAGCAAGAATCAATATATTTCAGCCACTGCATTGACATTTCATTCATTTTTATTTGCTTTTTATTCAGATCTGAATATAGCTTTGAGACGACTCCTAAATTGTAGAAAGGGTACCTGTAGCCATATTATTCTGAAGTTGTGTCTGGTTATAAGAAGTGTTGACCAAAAGAGGAGCTAGAGTTACCATGGAGGTGGGAACCGTAAAGATTTCAAACACATTCTGCTATGCAACTAAATAAGTGTTCGATATACTTAGGTCTTTAACCTACAGACCCCGCCATGATCTTCAAACACTTTACTATAAACAGAACTTCATATGGATAAGACACAACATGCAGTTCTGTCATAGAAAGATGTGGGGTTTTGTACTTCACTGGTTTCTTGATCAGCACTTCTCTGTAACTTCTTTCTGGTTATTCACACAGCAAATCACTGCACACCTTCTACCAGTTCTGCACTAAGCATCTTTTCTTTATTATCCTTCTCTGAAATGCAGATATAGTAGTATCAGCCCACAGTTTGCATATCTGCCCTTCTCACAGAGGGACTTTTTCAGGGTTTGAATACTAGGACTCAGGACTAACAGAAACCTATTTTCAGCACTTCAGAAAAAGACACACCAAGTTGTTCCGTTTGTTTCCCCACTGCTTATTCAGGATTTGTAAGGGTGATGTTTTTTTCTCTTTCTTTCTCAAGTCTGTACTTTTGTGCATACTGTCTAAAGAAAAAAATATTTTTACCTGGAGAGGTTAAACATGGTTTTTCTAAACTGTCTTGGAAGCGCTCAGACATATGAAAAGTAGTATTCTTATGACAGACATATACCTAAAATACATCAGATAATGATAAAAAATGGTACAAAACCCATGGATCTGATTTCAGTTTCTTATGTGTATAATCAATACACATGCATGTTTATACTACACTCTACAGGTACAGTATAGCATAAAATTAATATGAGCTTTGTTTCATAAAATGTGCTATATATTATATATATGTAAAATATTATACACTTGGTTTTTCACACACATATACACAACTATGTAACAATGTCAGTTATGCTGTAAATATTCAAGTTTAAATTGGAATATAGAGTAGAATTAGGAAAATGTTACTAAAAATCCTAGTTGTCATCATGGCTTTTATTACATTTGAATTTGACTTTCTAATAAATGCTCTGTATTCATTGTAGGATGATTACATATGAAAAAATTATATGGCAGCCTGTCATGTTGTATTCCTTCTGCATAATTCATTCCAGAGCATAGGTAATTTTTTTTCCAGAATTTGTACTAAGATATTTTGAAAGTCTGCAATGATTAAACTCCCAATTTTATCTCAATTTCCAGAATTAAAGTAAAAAATACTACCTTAGAAGGAGGTTTGCATTTCAAGCTTTCACTAAACAAGATTTCTGAATACGAGAGTAAAAGTTAGATTTTAAAATATATGAAAAGTGTCAAATATGAAACTCATAGTTTAGAATTTAAGCTAAAATAACGAGTCATAGTGCACTTCTCTTCAAAACAAAGTAGACAACAAGACTCAGATAGTGTAAATTTCTTCTGGAAACAACTGCTGTTGAAAAGACTGCGATAAAAGTTATTTTTTTATGCTAATTAACAACAAAGGTTAATTATAATCACCTCTGGTTTTCTTTCCATGAAGAAGGAATGCTTGGTCCAGATCATACTAATATTAGTTGAAAAGTTTCTCACTTGAGTTTAGCTTACTGAACTAGCATATTATTTTGTAATGGATTGAAAAAATAATAAAAAAAAAAAAGTATGAAACATTCAGTGTATTAACTTAGCTAAACAATTTTCATTCAATTACAGACTATTTTTTATAAATATTACTTATGTTATTTGTCATAGATGTATAGATATGGAAGAAAATATTTAAGCCAATAAAGTCTTCTGAGCTATGTTCTGACTTTCTAAGAAACTTTCTAAGTTACCTTTTTTCCCAGCCCAGGAGAGAAGTAAAGTGCAACAAAGGCTGTAGAATACTGGTCAGTCAGTTGGGTTTAAAATGTTACAGCATCAATCATTAATCAACCAGTTTAAGCACAGCATATTATTCTTTTCAATGGTAAATGTGGTTAGCAAGTTAACCAAGACATTATTAGATTATTTATTTACACTTTTTCAGTTTAGGTCTCCCATGTGTTATTTCATAATCCCTTGGGTGTGAGAGGAATTTAAACCTAATTGTGGCTTATTTGATTTGTTTATAGAGTTAACACTTTCCACTTCTCTACATTACTTGTTTAAGAAATTACTGTTCTATGAAGTTCAAATTTAAAAAAAAAAAAAAGTAAAAAAAAAATCAAAATTATTACCTGCAATATGTTATAACCTAATGAAACATATTGAAAGTCATACTTTTTCATGTACATTTTTGTGGAATTAAATGATTTTATTTTCTAAAGCCAAATTTTGCTGTCATCCAGACAACCTGTATGCTCCAGAAAAGTAACATATAACTAATAAATTTCAGGATATATTTATTTGGAATTATTCTAATTCTTCTCTCAAATATGTATACAATGAGAAATCATAGAATCATAGAATCACTATGGTTGGAAAGACCTCTAGGATCAAAGTCCAGCCTACACCCCAACAGTTCCCTAACCACTAGACCATAGCCTCAAGTGCTACACTCATTTTTTGAACACCTCCAGGGATGATGACTCCACCACCTCCCTGGGCCTTACCACTCTCAGTGAAGAAATTTGTCCTAATATCCAATTGAAACCTCCTCTGATGCAACTTGAGGCCATTTAGTGACTGAATGGGTAGATGCAGGGAGACCAGTTGATGTAGTCTACCTTGACCGTAGCAAGGCGTTTGACACAATCCCCATAACATCCTCCTGAGCAAGCTCAGAAAACATGAGCTAGACGAACAGGCAGTGAGGTGGGTGGAGAACTGGCTGCACAATAGAGCCCTGCGGGTGGTGATCAATGGTGCCAAGTCCACCTGGAGACCTGTAACTAGTGGAGTGAGTCCCCCAGGGATCAGTGTTGGGTCCAGTCCTGTTAAACATCTCACCTCGATGGTGGTATAGAGTGTCTGCT
>NW_008629304.1:0-18864 GCF_000691845.1 Merops nubicus
ATAAATATATATATAAATATACATATGAAAGGAAGATGTGAAGAAGACAGAGCCAGGCTCCTTTCAGTAGCACCCAATGGCAGGACGAGAGGTAATGGCACAAGCTGAAACACAGAAGGGTCTGTCTGAATATAAGGAAAAAACACACTTTTACTGTGAGAGTGGCTAAGCAGCATTACAGATTGTACAGAGAAATTGCAGAGTCTCCCTCCTTAAAGATATTTAAAAAACACCTAGACACAGTCCTGGAAAACTGGCTGTAGGTGGCTGTGCTTGAGCAGCTATGTTGGACCAGATGACCTCCAGAGGCCCCTTCCTGTCTCAACCATTCTGTGATTCTGTGATCTCATCCTTCTCCTAGAAATCAGGGAGAACATTTGAATATTTTCAGATGTATCAACAATTTAGGCTTTTATAAGTTATTTTTTTCTAATCTAAATAAATCCAGTTCCTTCAGTTTTTTTTTTTCTGGTAGCTGCTGTTAATTTCTAACTGTCCATATATCTGTGTTACTAAGTTTGGTATTGCTATTTCTCTTTTTTTTCAGGAAGGCTAGCTCTGCCTGTCTTCACATCAGCTGAGCAAATAGTGGCATCACACATCACTCAGGTTTGCATTCAAGCAAGATGAAGAGTGGAGAATATGCACTTTTTGATAGGTAATTCACAAAAGAGTTTAAAAAGTGAAAGAGTTTTAAAAAGCATATGTGGAAAAAAAAATGCCTTTTTATGGTAAGTCTGGTGATATGCCTATAGTTAAGTCAAATAGGTTAAAGGCTTGTTATGCTAGGATTTCCATACGGTAAATACATCCATTGGATTGCACTGAGATTCATGTGGTGATTACATATAAAACTCCATGTAATGAGATATATTTATCATCAAAAGGTCTTTGGCCTTTAAGAAAATGTTACAACAATTATCCTGTGAACGTGAAAAGTCAATAGAGGTATAAATGCATGTCTTTATGCCATTATTGTGACTGGATTAATTTCACCAAGACCGGCCCTGCTGACATTAAGCCATCAAGGAGGAAGCCTAGTGTTACTGATACAGCCTCTCAGCATGCCCTCTTGTCTCTCCTTGTCTGGCTGGACAGCCAGAAAAACATTTTTTCATCAGCCCCACCCTTTTAGAACCACAAACATCAAAATGGAGTTGCACAATGCATATCACAAGATGCACAATTCTACAGCTCTTCAAAATTTTTTTTTTCTCTTTGATCTTCCAACTCTCTCAAGAGAGAAGCTATATTTGACAGCAATGGCCACTATTATGATCTGGAGTAACATATTACCAGCAAGTAAATCTTGTTCAGCCTCACTAGGGCATAGGTACTGTGGAGTAATGACAGAATAACAATTTTCTGCCTTCTCTTTTAAAATGAAATGCAAAAGTGAAGATGGGGCAGGATTCATGGGTATACATGGGCAAGCGGCAAAGACATTTATCCAACAGATTTACACACACAGGTAGCAGGCAAGGCTGCCCCTCCTTCCCCCAAAACCAGAAAAAAAAAACCCATAGAGAGATGTCTCTTTTTTTTCTGACTCTAAGTATCTTGTCTCCATTATTTTCTTCCTGTAATATAACACTTCAGTGAGGAATATTCTTCTATAGGTTGATTCTCCGTGTTTATGCACAACATATTTTTCATAGTGGCATTATGTTTGAAACAATGTTGAAACAATGCTCGTTGTAACATCTATAACAGCAGCCTTATACCTGTTGACCATTTCACATCAATAGCAATATTCTCCACAAGATGATATAAGTATAAAAATCAAAAACACTGTTCAGTGGAGTGATTAAGAAAATACACTTTATGCTTCTATTTCAGCTTGCAAAATGTTGAGATTTTGACAAAGATGTAGATGACTCTTTACTCATAATTAATTTCTTTCTCTTTCATTATTAACATTCTGCATTGCAGAATCTTGTTTTCCACTATTGTCTTGCAAAAGCCAGTGAAAGCCAGGAAGGGGAAAATATGTAGACGTATCACCACTTCTTATCATTTCACATTCTTTATTTTTCTCCCCAAACTGATTTTTGCATTTAATGGGATATCAAGTAACTAAGAATACTGTTCTTGTCTACAAATTGCAAATTAAGTTTAGCTATGAGCTCTTTTGGAACTACAAAAGTTTACATTGTATTATATTTAAAGGCAGCTGCCATTTGTGGAATTTTAAAATAGGCTAATTTTTATCAAATGTTTTCCTTTCATGTTCTTTGATTACTAAGCTATATAAGTTAACCAAAAGATAACTAAGCATTAACCCATGTTGCAGTTTTTATCTCCTTTGTCAATCCCATGAGACTTCAGCTAAGTACATTAAATGGAGCATAAATCTTTAAGTTGTTTTCATTAAGTCACATATTTAGAATACATATCCCAGTTTATTTGATCAATTGTAAAATATTAGCTGCTGCACTGAAGATTTGTGACATGGTTTGCAGCAAGTGAACAAACATTTCTGAAGAGCACTGAAAATTTTTGCTGGAATGCATGGATAAGTTACAACAATTAGGGTTTGGAACATTCATTTGTGGGTTTTGTTTTTTTTTTTTTTTTCTTTCTGTAACTTGCAAATGTATGCTTAAAGGCCAGTAATACCAACAGGCAAGCTTTGAAGATAATTTTAATATCGGCTTAATATTCTCCGTTTGCATTTCGGTTAATTTTCCCAGTTTTTCAATCTTTTGTTCTTTTTTATTTGTTTGTTTGTTTTATTGGGCAGCCCTAAACCCCAAGAAGAACGCTAGCTGTAAAAGGGCAGGTATTTGGAATAGTGGTTTTAGTGTGTGGCTTGACTTACCATAGATTCCTAAACAGCTCCATTTTCAACTCTGTACTGATGTTAAAATATGATAAAGGAGTAGTTACGATAAGTATTAATACATTAATTATGTGTGTTGGTGGGTGGTCTGAATATAAGTTTTGTATTGAATCATTTATTGGAAGTTTTTGTCCTTGAAATAATATGTTATACTTTCATATTAGATTTTCTCTAAGACTGTCACATTGTTCTATGAGCATTAGCATGGTATATCTTAGTATGTGGCAGAGAAAGACATGGTCCTTCATATCCTTGTGCTTTTTGTGAATCCTGCATTTTAGAAGAGGACACTTTAGCTCCTAGGCTTAATTTCTCACAGTAGAAAGAGTCTCATTTAAACACATTCCTTATTAGCCAGGATCTTAAACTTTTAGCCAGGCCTTTGTCCTAATAATTTTACTCACAAAGGTGTTTTTTTCTTCTGTGAGAAACCTTGTCCAAAATCAGTAAGGTTGTTCATGTAATAGAAAATTTCAGAATTGAACAAAGGGTTTTGCATTAACTCGTTAGATAAGTTTGAAATCATACTTTTAAGCTTGTGTCTAAAGCATCTTAAATTTCAAACCTTCACTGTCAAGGGAATTATGACAATATTTACATGCCAAGTGTTTTTAAACTACAACCTATGTTACTGTTCCAGTATTTCTAAACAGATATGTAGGATACGTAGATTTGTCAATAACAAATATTATAGAAATTCAGACTAGATGGAGAACTACCTGATAATTTGGCAAGAATTACATATATACTAAACAGCGTTCACTTTTAAAACATGTAGAAAATGTCGTATGGACATTTGTCATCCTTCCTTCCAAGTTAATCCTGCAATACTATTATTTACTTTTACGAGTGTTTAAGGAGAGTACACGAATGTCCAGTTTGGGTTTTAAAACTTTAACTGTATTTGGTGTGACTGCTCAGTCAGCAGCTCAAGTACAAGCATTCTGAAATATAAAAAAATGCAAGAAGCCTCATAACATCCCTTCATACACTTTATAAACATCGCTACATTTTCATTCCTAGTAACTGCAGATGTGCCGGTTCCAAGTACGAGCAGGACATCTGTATGTGTCCCAGACCTGTTTGATATAGATGGTGTAGCTTCATCCTCGTTTAGGATAACTGCATGATCTTCTTACAGCACTGGGAGGTCTGCAATTCCTTGTTTAATTGTTTAACTAACTCAGCAACATGGGGTTTCAGAAACCAAATATTTTGAATCCTGCTTTGGACTTCATTGTTTTCTCCAAGGCAAAGCTTTTTGCTTTGTATTAAGTAAAGCTCAGCCAGTGCGAGAGCACCGTGCTGTATGCATGCTAGGGACCATTGTAAAGGCTAGTTTTACTATCAGTAACACACCATTTGGGAATCAGTAACACATTGTTAAAAACTTGTGTACAACAGTCTTGTTGGCAGTGAAATTCCCCCTTTGTGTTAATATACACTGCAGTTCTGCTTATTTTAAGCATGCTATACATTAAGTAGATATGATAGGTTGGCATTCATTGACAAATTAAGTGAGTCGATTAGCAATCTGAAATCTGCATGGACCTTCATTATGTTTGTCATGAATTGTAGGCCTTAAAAGTGCTTTTCAGATAAAAGACACAAAACATGAAAGTGAAGCAGAGGCTGATAACCCTTCCTGAAGGAACAGCTATTAGTAAGTCTCGTTGCTTAGCCATCTAGTAAACACTTCAATGACTTCTGATTACTATTAACCAACAGAATGATGTTTTTCTCAGCAAAAAAGAATTACTTGTGTTTCCTAAGCTGCGCGTTTCAGTCCAATAGAAAGAGTAGCTTGGCAACTCAAAAGTGCAAATGTTGGCAAAGAGGAAGCAAGTAAGCAATAGAGTAACAAATTTCACTCTGTTGAACTACCTCTTTTATCCAAGCCAATTAAAAGGTTCTGAACAGAAACTACAACCTTTGAAAAATTAGTTTGATAAGATACAAAGTGGTCATCACATTTTTTGAATCAGAACTTCATTGAGACTTCTTAAATCAGCCATCAGATGAAAGCACAGCTCTCACTTACATGCACTCGGTTTAGTATTTTCTCAGATGAACTTTATTTTTCTTTACTTAGAATATATATACATATATAACTAGGTGATGAAGTGAGGTCCCATATAGATGAGGAACAGGGGAAAAATTCTTTGCCAACATTCATACCTAAGCTCCTATGGGAACCCTGACAGCATAATTTAGGATTGCCTTAAAATGGGTCTAAACTGCATCCAATTGTCTGGAGCTCCAAAATGCTTCCATAACAAGCAAAGAACTGCCAAAACCAGAAAAAAATATACCCTTTTCTCATCCACACTTGTAAGGGAGAAGCTGTTAAAGAGACAACTTGGGAAAAAGGCCTTGTGTCAGTGTGAGAGCTGATGGGAAAATATAGTCAGAGTTCCTGAGAGAATGATTACAAAGATCAGAATCAATGTCCATGAGCATATATAAATGCTTCCTAACCCATGAGACAATAAACTTTTAAGAAGAGGAATATGTAGCTGAAAAACCAGGGATGCTTTCAGGTGCACAGCCTTTTCTTTTATTCATTCACAAATCTTGTTTCATTTACATGTAATTACAATACATATTTTTAGACCATAGTGGCTACAACATCAATATTGAAACACACCAATGTGCCAAGGCAGTTTTAAGCATTTATTTTCAAAGGAGGCAGTTTCATCAGTGTTGTCAAAGGCAATAGTTAAAAGAAATGAAAACTCTGGATAGGTGCAGCTTGGCTCGTTTTATGAGGAGGCAGGACGTAACGGAAATCGTCTTCCAGTGTATGTAGAGCACAACCCACATGAAGACTAGGCATGCTGTTACTCTTCTGTTTGAGTTAGAGCCTAAGTCTGCACCCACCAAAACTTGGTTTTAACTTGGATCAAACCCACCTGATATGAAAAATAGTTCACATCACATTATACAGACAAAGTTTATCTCTTTTGGATTAAAGTATGTCTAATACTCCAGTATCTAGGTACCAGGAAATTATTCATAGCTATAAAAAAAAAAATTAATATTTTGTTACTTCAGCCATAGTGCAGTAAAACACACCAATATAAGAAATTAGGTATGAGGCAAAATTTCTCCCATAATTTTTTAAGGAAATTCAGGTTTTACATCTATAGCAAGGTAAGAATCTATCATAAACCCGGGAAACACAGTCAGCCCATAAGCATGCTGAACCATGAACCTAGTTCTACACTGTTTCCAAGTAGGCTTGAATAGTTCATCAGAAGCACAAATACATTTATTTATTTACCAGGTAATCAGAAGCAGAGTTAACCTTTTAAGTACTTCTCTGCTGTCAAAGAGGGGGTTTTTAATGAACAGCTCTTGTATTTTGTCATCATTTGCTCATATTAAGGAGCATAAAATACTTCTGGTTTGTTTAATATGCAAAATATGTCTTGGACGATATAAGAGGTAGCTCACAGGTCCAAGGTCCTGGGAAGAACCAGTTTGTTCTTAGGTCATCAGCAGAGTTTCTTCACAATGAAGGCATATGCGCGAAGAAATTCACAAATAACAACTTCAATGACTTTACTGTTTGTTGAGGTTAAACTGTTTTGTATTGAGTGTGGAAATGAATTATCTATTCATTTTAGATCCATTGTGTCCTTATTCAGCATAGCTCTTAAAGCAAGGCCAAAGAAATCCTGCGTTATACCAGTGGAGCTTTCAAATGCTTCAAAGAGCACAGTAGCAATTGAAATATCATCAGGCGTGCTAACATGTAGCTGTCAGGTGAGCCTGATGAGCTATTATTACCACTGTCATGACTATTATTGCTATTATAATTATTTGATCTAATTTCAGGATAAGCCAGGACCCCACTTCTGTAAGTATTACATGAACACAGAAGGTCCCTGCTGCAAGGGCTTGCAAAGTACAAACCTAGTAAAATCTTCCCTGTTTCTGCCTCAGTTAACATATGAACCCTCACAGCAGTCAGGTATGCAGAAAAGGAAGAAAGGAGAAACTGACCTTCTGCTTTAATCAGTGGTGTGTAGTATTTATGTATTAGTGTTGTTAGGGTATGTTACATTTGATGCATTTATGTGGTGGTGTTTTTAAGGGTTTTGTTGTTGTTTGAGTTGTTTTGGTTTTGGTCTTTTTTTTTTTTGTTACTAGCTGATGCAAACACAAGCAATTCCTACCCATTCAAGTCAACTTTCTCTGGTCAGTTCTGAGCACTAGAGAATAACTTTGTTTTCTTCATTCTTTGGTATCCAACAAGGGGCCAAGCATTTTACCTTGAGCAATTTAGATTCCCCTTCACAACGCTAATGTCCTTCAAGTTCTGAGGCCTGTGGCCATAGGCTTAATGAAACTCAGAAGCTGGATGTTAGTGCTGATAGCTTTGAACAATAAATTTGAACCATTAAACACTTCAGGAGTAAAGCTATTGTGCAGAAGGACAGATTCTTGTGGAAAGCAAAATATTGACAAAAGATGAAAGTACTCCAGGAGAGAAGCAGAACACAATTTTTGTTCTGTTTCCAACTGCATCTTGAGCCTTGTGGAAAGGGATTTTTTTAGTTGTGTTAAATACTGGTCAGATTAGAAACTTCTCCATTTGATTTTTTCCCTTCTAATATACCATTTCACAAATCAAAACAGTTTCATACAGAAAAATCCCAAATGCTTAAATTTCCATAATACATGTGTTTTTCTTATTGTGTAAAAGTTGTTGTGCTTTCATTTATAGGGAGACTTCTTTCTTAGCAAAACCTTTAAGATTATTGATAGCTTGTATTTGCATTTTATTTTTTGATAAAAAAATAATTATAATATTAAAACATGCAATACTTCAAAATCAAACTAAGATTACAAGCTCTTTTCACAATATTTTTAGAGGTTCCAGTACAAGGATAATGAAATGGTCTGAAATGATCTACAGAGTCCTTTTGGAAAATAATAGCTTTTTCACATTTCTGTAATCATATTTTTTTTAGATATGGACACTGATTGTGCATGATGATTCATACTGTCTCTTCTATATCTTAGTTTTCCTTTCTTTTTTTTCTCCCCTTCATATATTCTCAGCTCAGCTTAGCTAGTACCGTTTGGTGTCTCTCTCCACTTTATGATATGATGAATGCAGCCATTCTTCTCTCCCCATCATTACAGCTGGTCTTTGATCCAGTACAGCTAATTTATATTTACCATCTATCATCTACCATCAAAACTTTATTGGAAAAGAGGTGCACCTGGACAGAATGAATTTCTTTTGATGGAGTTTGAGACTATTTTAGGACTTGTGATTAGGACTCATTCATCCTCTTAATGGAACACAACAGAGACGTCTTCAAATTTGTGCCAGCAAGCACTTGGTTTGTTTCAACACCTTGTAGATATGTCAGAGTTCATCCAGTGTTAGACTTGGTTATACTCATTTATTAGTGATTTGATCAGAAGGATTATCTTCCTTGCTAAGTTCTGTTGTGTTTTGTACACGTACAAATTGTATTTGTATCTGTAGCTCAATCCTGATCATAAATCATTGTAAGACTATAAGGATGTGTTCACCCAGCAGACTGTAGAAAAGCAGGATATAACATAATTTTGCCCCCTGTTTTTCTGTAGTTGAGTTGTTACAAGTACCTGAGCTTGTTGGCTTTATCCTATTTAGATATATCTTCATTGCACATTGAGACAATACTCAGTGCCCAATTAACACTCTAAGGTTATAGATGTAAGTTAAAATAAGCATACATTCCATATACTTGTACACAGCCATCAAAAACATCTGTCATGAATTTTCTTTACACAGTTGATTTGGAAATGATTATTTTACTACCAGTAGTGTCCTTATGCTAATGACTGAAAATCTTGCAAATAAGCAAACTGGGCAGGTCTCTTTATATCAAATGGTTAGATGCAGCTGTGAAGTGTGGGTGACACTATTCATTTCATTTTATGTGATTTGAAATAGATGTTGCACTAAGGGGAACTGATGGTAAATATCTAAACAATACTGATATAACTTTCACTTAATGATGTCAGCACTAGGTTAAGACATCTAAATTCAAAACTCTACAGGCAGATGCCCACATGGGCCTTAATGCTTTCATTGTAGGTAATGAGGATCTAGTTAATAGAGCCTAAAACCTAGATATACTTTATCTAACGCAGACTTTTTTTTTTTTTTTTAAATCAGTTGTTGTATTCTGTTACATTTTGCTCGGTAAAAATAGAGAAGTCAGGTATCCAAGCTCCTGGGATCTCATCACATTGTCCCCAGTCAAAGGACAAAGAAGCTGCCCCTCAGTGATGAGACTTAACTGGGGGATCTGACTTATCTGAAATGTCTGCAACGTTGTGGGGAAGCCCCTTGATTCAGGAAAGCCTCCTGTCTCAAAACTAGAAGGATAGAAGTCTAGAAAGTCACAGTTCATACTGAGTCCCACAGAGTTTCCACTCTCCTGGCTGCAACAGAGATCCAAGCTTCGTCATAAGCATGTGGTATAGGCAGCTCAAAGTTGCAAGCAGCTGGCAGGGAGCCTGGAAGCTCTCCAGTCCACATGGCCAAAGCAGTCCAAGGCAGTACTGCCCCAGATTCACTGAACTGGGCAGACAAGTGTGTCCTAACAGTCTGTTCCAGTCTACTGAAAATCTTTTTGTGTATTTATGAGAACTTGTCAAATTCAGCACAATTCTGCAAAATATTTAGCATGGGAAAAAGATATAAGGCATTCTTTAGGGTGAGAGGCTGTAGGTGGAACCTCTTAGTGCGCATGCTCCGTGTCACATGATGGGAGGAGTGGCAGTACAATGATACATTAAAGCTGAGTTTTGCCTCATTAGGTATGTGAGAAAAACATCTAAACGGATCATTTGGAAGATTCTCTGCATAAGAAAAAAAAAGACTTCAGGTGGAAAATTCATGCCAGACTAATACTTGTAGTTCAGTTTTGGTGCAGAAGGTTGAAACAGAGAGCAACCAGCTTTTTGGAGTGAAATGACAAATTTTAAGCATCAAGGATTTTCAGAACACCTCAGGTAGTAACGCAACAATCTCTGACATAACAGGGTTAGTGGTGGATATACTGTGGGGGCAGGAGAAAGTGCGAAGGGACATTTCTCCTGCCTCCCCATCCAGATACTGGTAGTGTGACCTGCTCTCATTGAAGAAATGATCCCCTGGTGTCTCTACAGTCAGCTCCCCACCCTGTCCTCACCACCAGCTCACCATGGGACTGACGAGGGGTTGTTCACTGATAATGACCCACACCTCATAACTCTTTTTTTTCCGTCCTCTCTGGTAGCTCGTCATTTCCAGCAAACCTGTGGTAGGCAGTAACAGAAATTCAAGAAGAGCTATTATTAACAAAGGCACAACAGACTCTGAACACCTAGGCAGAGTCAAGGTGTCCATATTTTGTGATATTGGAATATAGTAATAACAGAGAACATCACATTTAAGTGTTGATATAATCTTTTTCTATATTTGATTTAGAATAAAACTAAGAGTTGTTACAATAATCAGGGTCTATTTGCCTTGGACAAGTGAGAGGATTGTAATCATTTATTAACTTAATCCTTTTCATGTGTTTCAAGTTAGAAAATAAACACCCATTTCTAAGCTTTGTATCTATCTACTCAACTTTTATTGCAGCCAGAGCACTGGTGTTAATTAAATGCTGTGTGGGATTTTAATCCCTATCGTTTGCCAGGATGCACACAGGAAGACAGCACCTTAAACAATGCATCACACCAGAGAAATCTATTTAATCATTTGCTTTATTATTCAAGGAGTGTAAAACTTCTTCTTATGGTATTGTGATGCTTTGTGTTCACAGTCCCTTGATAGCACAGAATTAAAACAGTCAAAGCATTAGCAACCTCAAGTTTGAGAAAAGCCTGTGACTAGTTTAAAAGTAGCAAAATTTTAAAAAGAGTACAGCTTAGTTATTTTGCTTTGGTTTATTTTCCAACTTGTGATTTTTTTTTTCTCTGAGCTTTTTACTTTCAGTTGGATGCATTTCAAGATTTCCTTAGCCTCTTCATGGTCTAGGAACTCCTTTTTAATTAATGTATTTCTGTGTTTCCTTTATTCCAGAAGCTGAGGCTTTTAAGAAAAAAAGCAAAAACAAACAAACAAAAAAACCACAAACCAGCCCCCTCCCCCAAAACCACCAACCAAAACACAAAACAACAATAACAAAACTCAAACTGAATCAAACTTAACCAAAAAAAAAACCAAAACAATAATGGAGTGTGGCAGAATCTTTATTTAGTAAGGCCTTTGAGAGGCATCTTCCTACATTTCATACACTGTGACAGCCCTCACCCCAAACAAAGACTTAATTTAAAATTACAGGTTTTATTGTAATCTAAACTAGGGTATTTAACAAATTCTTACACAGAGGAAAGGTAAAGTAATTAAGTTAGAGTGTACAGAAGTAACAAAGAGGGAAGAAAGCCCATTCCTGTGACCATCTGTGTCCTCTCAGGTCTTGTCTTTGCCGCCTCACTTGGTTCAGGCCACTCAGAAACTACCATCTGGATTGCACCAGTTTTGCACACTCCTCTGTAATCCCTGGGCTTTTTCTTCTGCCATCACCTCAAAACCTGAGCTGTGCATTTCTTCCTTGCTCTTCCCAGCAGACCCTCCTGATCTGCAGTCTCCCAAATCCTTTCTGTGACTCCCTGCATTTTCCATTCCTGCCCAGACTGGATTTCAGAAGCAGCTCCTCTGAGCCCCCTTTAAGATGCTGAGACAGTGCAACATTCCCATCCCTCCAGGACTCTCCCCTGACCTAGTCACCCTCCTGTAACCCAAGAACAAATAAAGCAGACACCAATCTGTTTACCCCAGTGTTATGCAAAACTAATTTTAGTATAAAATTAAGCTGGCAATATATAACCTGTATATGTCCTTTTCAACCTGCTATGCTAACCTCTGAGTTGGAAAAATGAGTGTTTGACAAATCTGCAGCCTTGGCCCTGATTTCAAGAAGTATCATTTGCTAACTTTATTGCTATATCTTTACTGCAATATTTTGTGTGTTTTTGAAAATGTGTATCACTCTTGTGTGCCTTACATTGCATGTTTTCACATGCATCTAACTATGCATCTAGCTATATGATGTCTGACAAACTCACAAGCAATTAAGTTTAAGGCTCTGCATGCACAGCAGAAATGATAGCATTATGTATATACACACAAACCAAAAGACAGTCATTGCAGAGTCAGAATGCCATTTTAATGTCACGCTCACTCTTTCAGTCAACAAATTTATTTATTAGTTTACTATGTAAGTTAAATACAAGTCTATTCTGCCCTTACGTTGCTCTCAGAAACCCAAAGTAGATAGCTCTCTTTACATAATATATGAGCAATTCTCATTCTCTTGATTAGAACTTACATATTGATTTATAAATGGGAAAAAAATGCAAACAACTAAATGTTTATCAGATATGCTAATAAATGAGTCATCAATAGTTATAAAGTGTTGCAAAGCCTAATGAGTAATTGGGGGTTCTATATTCACCTCTCACAACTTCTTTAGTAGAGATACTAAATATCTCTAATAGAGAAGAGTCTATGACATACCATACATGCTTACACTATCAACTTATTTTCCATCTTAAAATGAAAATGCCATATAAAGTGTGATCCAAAATAATGCTTAAAGATATCCCCTCATTCTTCTGTAAAAACACTATCATCCAAACACAAGTATAAATTAGATAGAAATATGCTTACTGGCAAATGGGGCTGTTATATCCTGATATATTGTCTATGTAGCTAGTGTAGAGCCTTGGAAGTAAATCCTTGGTAGGAGTTTCAAAGTGAAGAGTATAATCCAAATATAAGCCAATAAACTTTGTAAAGAATAAGCCTTTGAAACTCAGGACAAGAAAACTCTCTCACTTCAGGAGAGATGTTTTTCTTTCTGTAGCTAAGCAATCACTTAGCTGATATTTGAATCTTAACTTATGTTTCCTGAAGTTGTTCTTTGATCCAATACTGCTCAGTCAAAATCCACTATTGTAAGTTTATATATGGGATAGAAAAGTGACCTCAGAATGTCACACCATGTGTTTCTCATGAGCTGTTAGCATGCTATTCCCTTGTGATTAGAAACAGTGAGATTCCCCTGTGTTGAATGATCCAGAGATATCATGGGACTCGCATTTCTCTGGATCTTTAGCTACTTCATAAAGACAATGCAGCACAGAATCTTTTTTTTTTTTTTCCATACAAATGTAAAACTTTTATATCATCAGAACAATGGATTTTTTTTTTTTTTGTAAGCATGAGGACAATAGCTGATGTTGGCTGATGTTCTTGGAGAAAGACCTGGATAATCAGCTGGAAATGTCTATTAATTAGAGACTTAATAAATAATGTTACGAAGCATGACACACCTTTGAAAGACTGAGTCTATGTCAAAATGAAGATACAGGCCTGCAAACCATGAAGGAAATTTTCCTTCCATACAGTGTTATTTGAATAGAGTGACAGCACACTCAGTAGAAGAGTGCACTCCACACATATGCAAACTCAGCAGTGTGTGCTGCTTGTAAGCACTGCACACTGGCCATCTGCAACAAAGGGGCAGGAGTAATCAAGAGGTAAAATTGTAAAGGAAATGAAGCAAGACTGATGGTGAGGACCAGCCAAGAATGGCTAGTTTTGAAGGTAGGAAGATTCTTCAGGTAAATTCCAGTACCTCAGGCATTAAGGCTGTAGATGAATTGGCTTCCAAGAGAGGGATGAAGGTGAGTTGCAGGTGTTCTACTTCCTACTTACAGAGCAGAACTGTAGCCTCAATGGAGGCTGCCTTTTCTGTGAAGGAAGGAAAGTGCAGTGATTATGTCTATTCCTATAAACTGTGGGGAATAAGATTATACGGGGGTGGAGTGGAATGAGGAACAAAATGAAGAGATGGGTGAAAGCCTTAGGGTTCCCACACACACACCAGCTAATCTCCCGAGACCACATGTCTTGGAAGAGGAACAGCTCATGCTAAGATGCCTGGGGCTTTTCCATTGCTGAGCTGCACACTCTTCCAGCTGTGACAATACCTCCTTTGGAGGAAATGCTAAGGGGAAGGAGGAAAGGATGAAACTTGAGCTTTCTGGGTTTATCACCATATACTCACCCTGGATATACTCTGGATGCAAGTGTCCAGTGTTAGTCTGTAAATAAGAATGGAAAAAGGGCTACTACAGTTACAAGACACCATAGAAGGAGCCTTTATTTGCAAGTGACTTTGTGAGTTTCTTTGGGAGAGCTATCTATTCCCTTCTTCTGCTCTTTCTTGATTCAGAAAGTGCTATATACAGTAAAGACTTGGTGAATATAGTTGTTGCTGAGTTTCTTGCTCAGCTCTGAGCACCTCAGAAAAGTTCAGGAATGACTTTCAGTCAGGCATTTTAAAATTGTTTTTAATTTATCTAAAAAAGGCTAAAGAGTTTAATTAACAGGCTCAGAGTAATAGTTATACCATTTTTCCTCTGCTATCAGCTTTCACTTTTATTTACGATGGGAGTCCCCCTTGCATCTCCTTTCCCACAGGGCACACTATCACTAATATTTCTGTGATCTGTGAATAAACCAAAATTTAAAGTTAGTACTTACAATCAATGCAAATTAATGATTTCTTTCAAAAAATATTTCAATCAGGAAAAGCAGCTTTGTAGTTGAAAATCCCATGCTGGCCTTAGAGTGGGAGTTTTTCCAGCCTCTGCTTAAATCCAAAAAAATACTGCAATCTTCTGGCACAGACTCACTGTAATGCTTTAAAAACAATTTAGGAACTGTCATTGCTGTAATTACAGTAACTAATTACCATCCTTAGCAAACAAATAGCTTAACATAATACGCAAGCCGAATCAATTTTGAAGAAATGCAAATTCCGAAAGCGAAAAAGGGCATTTTGGCAAACCTGAAAGAGAAGCGGGAAAATAATACACTTTGTTTTATCTGCACATAATTCCCAGGGAATATCATATCATAAATATTTGCATTCTGTTCTTATCAGGACATTTGCATTTGCTTCTTATCAGTCTGCAGGCCGGACTCTGCCAGATAGAGAGTAGAGCTCCACACCATGCACATATTTCTAATGAATCACGTCTCAGGCTGAGAGAATATTTTGGCTGGAACTTTATCACTGAGATGAAGAGGTCATTTACTCTCAGAGTCAGTTCATCTTGGAATTGTCTTGAGATTATGATGTGATTCAACCAACATTTTTTAAAACGAAAAAACAAACCAACTTTGCATTCTATCCATTTCCGTAGCACTTACTAAGTCTGATTATTTGAGTAGTTCCTTCCCCCAAAATCAAAATGATATATAAACAGGTTTTATTTATATTTATGTCCCACACTCCATAACAAACAACACTTCACATTTTCCACTGTACAGAAAAATAATAAAGCAATGGCAGACTAAAATGAAGACTAAAAATGAAACAAGCCACAGAGCAACCATTATCTTGAAATTTAATGCCAGATCCTTTTGTAGTACTTCAGAAATACATTTGATTAGTGGCAGTTTTCTCAATAATGAGAGGAAAGGTTTATGATGAGAAAACAGTCTCTCTAATGAGCCATCAAATTTCCTTAGCAGTTTCCCCAGGAAAAAAACAAAAACCCCCAAAAAAACCCAAAACAACTAAAACCAACCAACCAAAACAAAACAAAAAAACCCTTCTTCCACCTTTTTATTACAAAAAGTGCATGTCACCTGTAACAAAAACATGTGGAAAAAGTTATAAATCTGAAAGTCACATCCATTTTCCTGCTAGCTCAGACACACAAACAAAGGGAACATAGACCAAAAGCACTGAATCGACTTGATTCTGCTTTCTGCGTTCTGCATGTATTCAAGCAGGTTTTGTTTGTTTATACTTGGGATAGAAGTATGAGCCCATAAAAACATTCTGTGATGGCAAAAAGTCACTTGTGACCTCCTACACCTAAGTATAGAACTGGTAACTATTACATGCCATCTGCGAAAAAACACACATTTTGCACATTAATTCAATGGTATAATATTTCCAAATATTTTAATGGAACTGAGTTAATTATTTGCTCTTACTTTGGTTCTGTGCCAGAATACCGCTTTTCTGGATTTGTATTTATATATATTTTATATTCTTGTTGTCTAATTAAAAATTTAAAACAACTTTTGTCCAAAAGTGTGTACTTTAAAGCTATGCAAATGGCCACTTTCAAGTTCCTGAACTAGTGCATCTGCCAGATTCTAACCTGGTGCAAACTGGTATTGTTGCGCAGTGTTGCTGTTTACACCAGCTTACTATTTGGCATCACTTATTTTTTATATAACTTCTGGGGAGTTAAATCTTGACTAGTGATCAATCTACTATGTGGTGTGTGATTTCTTTTGTGTGTTGTAACATAGCAAACAAATTTGTCTCCTGGTCATTTGAAGTAGTACAAAAACATTTTAAAATGGATCTTTTTATTTTTTTTTTCCTATGTAATGATCACTTAAAGTTAGTTTCACCTGATGGCCAAGTATTCCACTTTGATTTATTTGTTGAAACACATTGTGCAGTTTCTAGTTCATTATTATTCAAATGACTGATACAGCTCATTTGGACCAAGGAAAACATTGCATCAGTGGTGTCAGAATTATCGGAAAACAGCTCCTGAAGCCATACTGCTGTTGCCAAACTTGGGATGTTTCTGATAATACATTGTGACTGTTATAAAGCGGATTCTGTCTTGCCCTTTCCTGATGCAGTATTTGGATGCACTGTTGCAGTGCCGCAAGCATGGGGCAGGGTACTTGATTGCCATTCAGCAGTAGTGAAGGAGAGTGAACATGTGCAGCACAGGCAAGAAGCACCGATGGAAATGTACAGTTATAGCAATTATACAGTCATTATTTCTATAGAAGAGTTAGCATCACCTAAATTTCCTCCTCGGATCATCAGAAATTGGTGGAAAAACTCCATCAGCAGAGATGGTGACGTCCTCCGGACCTTTCAGAAATCTCCTTGAGAATAAGTACATATCTGAGCCCCTGAACATTTACCCCACACGTAAAGTGTCTACAAAGACGGAAAAAAAGAACAAGAATTTCTCTCTAATTATACTTCTATGAAATCAAATATGATTTCATTGAAAACTAAATTTTTGTATTTGCTGTAAAAATAGAACAATTAAGCTCTTGTTTCTGTGTTGCTGAATATGTACCACTGCAGTCAGTGATTATCTACTCATTTTAGCTCATTGGGAGTAGTTTCATCCTCATCCACAGCCGCTTCCTCTTAGTCTCTCACTTTGAATTACATTCATATTAAACTAGGAATAACAGTGTAGTGCAAAAATAATTTTGAACATGCAGTTGAATTCCATAACTCATCTGTCCTAGAAATCATCTCTATGGTTCATGTTTTATCATTTGTTTTTTAGCTCTTTCTTTGAGGTGGGAAGGGCTTAAAGTTAAGAGCCCATTATCAGAGTGAAGGATGCAGGAAATCCAAAATATTTATGTTTGTTCATGGCACATGGACAAGAAACAGTGCTCAGGAAAAGGGTTTTCTGATTAAGTGATTGAAAACACTCTGGTGTATGTTAATGGCTTCTTCTGTCCAACAGATAACATCATCTTAGCCTTATCGCTGTTCTTGAACTTATTTTAAACATTCTCCTGTGCTCTTCCAATTATATACTATGCTCTTTTGGCATCCCGTCTCTTCACTGCAAATACTCTCATTTGTTTGCTTTCTAATTTTTTCTTTTCCCCCAGCAGGTTGGGTGTAAAAAGAGGCATTTAATGGATACTTGAAGTGAAAAAATACTTTCCTGAGTGAAATTAATTTACATGGAATTAAACCGTACACTTACAGAAAAAGAAAAATTGGTTTTAAAAAGAATAGTACTTGAATTTTAATACCTTGATATCATTCTGGCTGCATGAGCACTGTGAAAAGATAAAGATGAAGGAAGATCTGATCATTATTTAAATGTATGCAGAAAACTCCCAATAAGATAAAGTTAGGTAAGATCATGGTAGATCACAATTTTTAAAACACTGAATATATCCATGTCTCTTCGGCTGTAAGAATCTGTCCAGGATAAGGCACTACAAAGGCTTTTGTAGCAATCATACTACCAGTAACAGTAACTTATAGGGCACCTTTCATTGTGCAGCTACCAAAGAGGTTAGCAAACTATGTCTGCTACTTCACAACTAAATTATTACTGCTTCTCATAAAAGACCTATGTCTATACCAGAGGTACATTGTTATTTACATATACACTGACTGTATCAGTAAGTGAGGAAGACGGCTGATCCAGGAATTAGTATCTAATTATAGGCCTGGTTTGTATCTCCTAGCCTGTTGTTGAGGGTGCAGCAGATGAACAAAATAAAACATGACTTCTCTGATGAGAGAGAGGGAGGGAGAAAACAAGAAAGGACGGAGAGCACAGAAGGGGCACAACCTCCTTCTGTGTCCTGATTTAAGATTTATTTCTGTATTTGTTCAGCTTCAAATACAGAAATGCTTCTTAAGCAGTGTCTAAAATACAACCCCACTTTTCCCAAGCCAACCGTCTACTGTCCTGGTCGCTGGGAAACAAATTTAAACCCCTTCAGAGTGACCTAAGCATTGAAAGAAATCTTTTATTTTCTTGTTCGAAGGGCTATTCACCAAGATATTTTTCAAGAAACAGGTTGCATCAGTAGAGGCTACAATAGTTTAAAAGAACAGGTGAGTTAAACTATAGGAAAGGAAGAAAAGCAGCCTGTGCACCGTGGGTGGACAAAGGCACCCTGGAGGAGCTCTGAGCAAGGAAAGGGCCTGCAGAGTATGAAGCACCCACCCTTTTTCAGTACCTCTTGTTGCTGGTTCTGTTGAGGTGCCTAAGATGTAGATCCTATTTACGGGCATTTATCAACTGTAAGCAGGTAAAAGTTCCTAGAAAGGACTTATTCTGTTTGTGTACCTGAAAAAAATCCAAGTCAAGGTCTGTATTCACCAAACTGGTGAAACATGGGTTTG
>NW_008629305.1:0-1037 GCF_000691845.1 Merops nubicus
AAAATAAAATAAAATAAAAATGTGGTAAATGCAAGTACACGATGTTAAACTTCAGGCTTTGAAGATCTCTTTCCAATGTTTCATCCTTAGGTTATCACTCTGGTGTCCAGCATGTGTTCCAGAGCTGGTACAATTATTATTTAAAATATTAAAGCTGTATATGAAAAATAGTTCTACAAGTATTTATGCCTCACATATCTCAGAAAATTATCAGGGGACCCTATCAGAACTGACTTGCAGAGCTACTTGTTCCCCAGAGATGGGACTTTCTACACAGTTGACAAGCTGGTCAGAAGAGTTTGTTGCGGCTAAAGGAAGCCTCCGAGCTTCTCAAGTTCAAAATTTTGCACCAAGAAGGTCTTGGAGTGGATCTATTTCCACCTGAAAATGCAAATGTTTTAAACATCTTCAGAGCGAGGCCCATTTTCCATTCGCAGATGGTACAGGAACAAAGACCTGTCTGAGCTCTTGCATAAAGCAAGGCTTCCTCTCTTTTATCCATTTCATGCTAAGGAAATCTATTTCAATTTCCAGAACACTATGATCTATGTGTCAAAGTTGTAAAAAAAATCTCTTCTTTCAAATGTTATGAGTTCTCACTTTCTGCAAGTTTGAGGGACTGAAGTTAGGAAACCCTGAAGTATCGGGGCCTTTTCTCTCCTAAAAAGACTCCACATGCATGAAACCACTCCTCCAGGAGTGGCGGTGGGTCTGGCCTGGACAGCTATGGGTAAGACAAAGTGACTTTTGGGTTAATGTCTACCTTACTGTATCATTTGCAAAAATTGAATGTGAGAGTCAAACTGAGTTCTCCCTACTGAGTCCGGTAAGGTCTTCTACTAGCACCAGTAAAAGTAACTTCTGTGGCTTGACAGCTTTAAAGGTCCCTGCCTTTAAAGTTAAAAATGTTAAAATAAAAACTTTAAAGTGCCTTCCACCCCAAAGCATTCTCTGTGTCTACGATTCTAATTCTTCCCTGAAGAAGGGACCCTCTTTGTTTCCCTTACCCAGTCGCATTTTAGCTTCAGTCCCTACAC
>NW_008629305.1:1068-17149 GCF_000691845.1 Merops nubicus
CTAGATGATCTTTAAGGTCCCTTCCAACTCAAACCATGCTATGATTCTATGCAGTGGAACATGAGGGAACATCATTCCTCTTTTCTAGGAGGATTGTGCTGAAAGAGTTGCAGCAGGCTGTCTTTTTTTTTCCACCTTGCAAAGACCAATAGATCAATTATATAATGTAAGGTAGGATTTTTTAAACCAGTCATCTACTTTTAAAATGTGTTCAGCCTGGGGGCTTTTACCAAATGAGAAATAACTTCACAAATAAAATGTTAAGGGAAGAAAACAGATTAAGGAGACACAAAATTGCTTTTGTAATTGATTCAGCAACTTCCTCACATATGTAACTGTCATGGTTTAACCCCAGCAACAGCTGAACCCCACACAATGGGATAGGCGAGACAATCGGAGAGATTCTTCCTTCAGCTTTTATTGCTGAGCACAACATCATACCATCTAGGATATCCCTTTGGTCATTTGGGATCACCTGTTCCAGCTGTGTCCCCTCCCAGCTTCTCATACACCTCCAGACTGTTCAGGGGCAAGGCAGCGTGAGAAGCAGAAAAGGCCATGATGCCGTGGAATCACTGTTCAGCAATACCTAAAACATCCCTGTGTTATCAAAACTGTTTTGGTCACAAATCTGAAACATAGTACCATACAGGATACCATGAAGAAAATTAACTCCATCCCAGCCAAAACCAGTACAGTATCCCAAAAGGTGACATCCCTTGAAAAGGTCTTTTGTAACCTGTCTTGTTCAGCCTGTAGGCCCAGCAAATCCGTTATCTATAATCTGCTTCTCTAAGAGGAATAAGAAGACATGACTAGACTCTGTAAAGATATGCAGCACTCGCATCCCTTTACTGGGTTTTACAGGCTCAGGGTCCCGACGTGGTAGCCACACTGGCACAACACTGTGCCTGAGCTAATAGACACTATTACTAATTAAGTTAAAAAACACCAGTGTTTGCTCTGTGCCAAGGGCACCTCTCCAGGTGTGGCACAGACACAAAGATCTCTGCAAGAAGCACTGCTGAGCCATATGGACAAGTAAAGTGAGAAATTACAGCACAAATGCAGGTGTCTGCATTTCAGCTGTGCAGAATAGCACAGAGGACCACAGAGATTGAAGTTTTATTGTGCACATAAAGTGGGAAACAAAGCCATAAAAAAGATTTACATGTGCATTCCTTATTCTTCTGGCTGGAACACACAGCCTGGCTTCATTCCTGAAGGCAAACAGTTGTTTGTGATTCATTTGCCGACCTACACAATCACAGAATTTTTCACTGGCAGAGAAATCTCCATAAATGACTCTTTAGAGCTTTTTAAAATAGTGCAGTTCTGTGGGACCACAGAAATCCATTTCTTAAATACATCTAGCTTGCTATTTTTTGTAAAGACTGACGCTTGGGCAAGATCTTTTGAATAAGTTGGTACTACATAGTAGGCTATATTGAATATAGAGTTTTGCCATTCTATGTATCATTTATTCAGTTTTTTAGCCCACAGGTGGCAAGAGAAACCTGCCAGAGCAGTTGGGAAATGATATCTTAGTATCTGACAAATAAGATCATTGCATTTGTAATGTGTTCTGTCAAAATTTGATTAATGAATTTTCATAACCAGATTTGCAACAGAAATCCCTGCTGTGAATTAGAAAATGTATGTCTATTAGTAGCATCTCTATTTGCTTCCTACCCCCTGCACCCAGCAGGATCTGAATATCAAAATGCTACAGTTTTATATGCCCTGGTTTTCAAAACAATTACACAAATACTTTCATTAAGAAGCCACTTTCAGATGGATCAGGTGAATGCTTTTAGCAATGTGGCAGGTTTTTTTATTTTTTGCATCTGTAGAAGTAGGAGACGTTGCCTCCTGGATGTCCTCATTGAGAATCCAGGAAACTCAGGGAGACCCATTTGGAGGTTTTGCACAGTTTTTTTCCCCTGAGTTTTACTTCTTACTAGGTTTTAGAATCAGGAGCCCTGAAGTGAATTCCAGACCCTTTGTGATCTCTACCAAAAAATGCACCGTAAAATTCAATAATTCACTAATTCCTTCCTGGTCTCCATAGTACAATCATTTGTTCAAAGCTTTCCTGCTGTTCTTGAGTTCAAAGAATTAGGAATATTTAGAATTTTTAATCTCTTATTAACAAAAGCACTCAAATATCAAGACCAGACCCATACATTCTTCTGAGCAGAAAACAAACAGCTGCATACAGTTTTTTTCCAAAATTTTCTTTTTGTCTTGGAGCATTTGAATAACAAAGCTCTCAGGACAGTCAAAAACCTACTCAACTGCTTTCCTCTTTGCTTGATTATTTGAAATTGTGCAAAGTGAATTGAAATAACTACTGTTTGATTCAGCAGGGTTGCACATTCACCTTGCAACAGTGTCAATGCTGGCACAAGCAAAAGCTTTTGGAAAAATCAGGAATAAAACTTTCATAGCATTTTTAGTTTGGACTCAAGTGTCTCTCCAAGAAGTTCTGCCTAAAAGTAGTCCCAAAAATTATTATAAATTTCCAAGCTATTATCTTTCCAAAGTGTATAGAGTGAGCATTCTTGTTTGGAAAAAAAATGCTGCTCCTCCTCCCCACCCCTCAATTACCAGAAGATCTTATTTAGCCATGTAAATCTGAGGTTGCTTTTTCCCACAAGGTGTCACCATAGATTAATTTCACTGTAGGTCTTTATCAAAATAATATTTTTTTTTCAGTTTCTAACATATAAGCAAAACATTTTTGTACTACCTAGAGAATCTAAAACTATCTATTAAAGTACATAAGTATGTAATCAAATAGATCTAATTAAAGAAAATTGCCATGTTGTAAAGCAATATTTTTTTTTTAAAGTTGCATAAAAAATCCAGAAACTGAAAATAATTTCCTGTTTCTTTAGCTTACTACAAAACCAACTTTGAATCTTTCAAGGACAGTTTCTTCATTTTAAGTGTGTTCACTGATTAGTCTTATATTGTGAACACACCACATTAGGAATTCTCTCTCTAAGCAGCATATTTTACAACTAAGAACCCTTATATGCTACACATATAATTTCAGCACTGATCCTAAAAAACCTTCTTTAGAGGTGAACCTGTGCTCATATGGGGTCCCAGGGAAGCCAAAAGTAGAGTCCTTGGGAATAACAGAACTTGTCCTTACCCTTTCATTATTGGGATTTGAGATACAGCTTCCATGGCTTGCTATTTCTGCTGCCTGTTCTTTCTGTTCAATTGATTTGGACGGTAGAAAAAGACTATTTATAAGTTAAAGAAAGTATTTTGCAACTAAGCATTTGTCCTCACCTGCTCAGCACTGTCTGAATTAAAGTCCCCAGATCCTCTTTCCCGCATGCTCTGAGGTTTAATTGATTGTGTTCACTGAAGTTAAATTTATTGGAGTGCATCTGTATTGGAAAAAACAAACAAACAAAACGCATACTGGGATTCTGATTCCAGTGTCTTAGCAATCTGCATACTGAGAGTATTTAGTTTGTAGATAGTGTTGTTCATGCTCTGTTGGCCTTCTGATTGCATACCAAGACTGGGTGAGGTGGTTGAATTTCCCCTTTGTAAGAAAGGTCCTACCAAACAGGGAGACACTTCCTTCAGCCATGTCCTTCTCCCCCTTTTGACCCCTGCATCTGGGGCAGCCTGCACACACTTGTTTTGGATAGGAACTTGATGGAAAATAACAGGATTAGAGTGCCATAAACTGACTTTTAGCATCATCATTTCTGCAGACCAAAAGGAGTGAAAAACGTAGAGAGGTGTTTCAGTGCTATGTTGTACACAATGACAGCAGTGCAGGAAAGCTGTTCAGAGAAAGATGATGTTGTACTTACAGGTTACTTTTCACAACAGACACACCTTGACAATAATTCTTGTGTCATTGCATGAAAGGAGAGATATCATTTGGTATTTTATTTTGGTGTTTTAAAAGAAGACACAGATTCTTAAACCAAACTGGTATTTGCAGCATAGTCTGGGATTTACATATAAAAGCGTTACAGAAAAAACCCTCCACATTATTTCTCAAAAGATAGGGGAAAGTTTCTCATTAATGTCTTCTCTTGACATTTTATGTCAGTAAACCTTTAAAAAAGACCAGTCTTTTAAGCAGCTTTGAAGACTCCTGTTTCTGAAGGAAAATTCCTTTTTCTCTTTCCTTGTCAGTTAGTGCTAACTCCATATCTCACAGTCAGGTGCGTCATCTAATGAGGAGAGCACAGGTCTCATCTGCCTCTCCTTATCTGGAGCTCTGGATAGACAGGCAGTGTGCCATCATGGCTGGATCTCATGGGGGGTCAACTGAGCAGCAGGCATCTTCCCTTCCCGCGTGAATCTGGAGCGCTGCTATTGCTCCCACCCGTCCTTATCCTCACCTGGGCTTTTGTTTTGCTCCAACAAGCCTCTGTGGTTGAGCCACCGACATCAAGACATCCCCTTATGCAATACAGTTGCATAAACGTGCCCCTGGAGAAGAAAGGCACTGCCCGTGACTTGCCTGCATTTCTTCTTACATAGAGAGGAGGGATCAGTCCCAAGGCTGGAGCAACTCAAAAGGCTGAGAGTAGATAGGCTGAAAACTGGGACACAGACTGCAAAAGCTGTCTCAAAAGGCACCTTCTCAGAGGTGAGGCACGGTGGTAGCATGGGTCATAACAAGGACAGCCACTACTACCATGTGTTAAAACAGAGCCAGGTTCTTATCCCCAGCAAAAGTTTGACCTGGAAACACACAACAATGCCTGCACAGTTGTGGTGCTGCACATTCCCAAGCCCTGGTCAGAGCTGGGACCATGTTTCACATGGTTGTTTCTGTCTGAAGCAGCAGCTTCTCAGATGATATCTGTCCTATGGCTTGAAATAATTTGATGAGAGCAGAGCAAATCACACTAAAAGCAAAAGCCTTCATAGAAAGGAAAGCCCCATAGGAACACTGCAAGGGACCTGACTTCTCTGCAAGCATACAGCTCAAACCTCCTGGGAGCAACTAGACACATTCTATGCCCAGGGCCAGGTCCTTGCCCCATGCCACCTCCCTTCTGTCCCCTTTTCATCCTCCTTTCCTACTTGGACAGGTCCCTGGGTGAGGAATCACCAACAGAGGGCTGGGCTTGCTGCCACAGTCGGGGCCTGAGCCCAGCCTGAAGGAGCAGGCAGTGTGATGGGACACCCTTGCTGGTTGCTTTTAGCATGGTTGAGTACAAGGTGGGGGAGATGCTCTCTCCCTCATCACCTTGCTCTTCCCATGCATGCTGATTTATTTGTATCATACCGGCCTCTCTCAGCTAAACATCTGACTCGGAGCCCTCCCTGAAGACCACAGAGGATCTTTGCCACTGCCTTCAGGACTCAGTGCACAGTCATCCCTCTCCACACCTGCCCCTCTCAGCTGACAGCAAGTGCGTGATGGGGCAAGATGCAAAGTAACCAAGCCACAATGTTCTAGTTCAGTGGCACCCTGTTCCCTCGGAGCAAGAAGAGGCTCTGATAGCACTTGGATTTTTTACCTTTTATCGGGTCTGCATCTATAGCCACCCATCTTGTGCACTTCAGCTGCAATCAGTGGTACAGTTCTCTACCAGTCCTTGCATTGCTTGCTAGCTAAAGACTTCCTCTCTTGGCCTTGGGGCATTTGATTTTCACTTTAAAATTACAGCACTGCCAGAAAAGCAAGAGCTCCAGGAACTTCACCAGAGCTGGAAAGTCAAAATTAATCATTCCAGGTGCAAGACCAAGGTATGAAATCTCTGCACCCACAGATAAGGGTGCTTTTCAGACACCTCTCAGCCCCAAAGCCTGAATGTTGGATGGGCTCTACCACATGCTGCAATGGCTAGCAGCATGCACACAGAGAGGTGTCAAGAAGGAGTGGGGAGACAAATAGCCAAAATGAAAATGTTTTTAGCATGCCAACAGAGAAACTTCAATATTTTCCATCTTTGAAATAAACACTTGTGCTTTCCCAGAAGTAGTTATCTGAAGAGAATAGCTAGAAAGGAAAATTAGAAAGGAAAATAGATTGTGAAAAAGCATGTTCCTGTTTGTGCATAAAATTTTAGGACTGCATTCTCTTAATTAAACAAATCACTAAGATAAGAGCTACAGAAACTTTTCAGGTGACCCACTTTGTAGGTGTGTCACCATTTGTACATTTTGTCATGGAACAGCACAAAGAAAAGATGTCGTCCTGCGAGTCCCATCTCAGGAAGTGCTCAGCAGTTAGAGTAGATCACATCATGGTTTTGTCACCAGTACAGTAACGCAGGATGTCTTCCTTTGTCCCAGCAGCAGTAAAACAATCGTTCAGTTTTCTTCAAATAAATCATTTAGTCCCTTTTGCAATATGGATCCCTCAGGAATCACCGAGTGGAGAGCTGTTGTGATAGAAAATGGATCCCCTTTGTAGGAGTAGATGAATGCTCAGTGTGGTATTTGCTCACAGAACTGACGGAGTGAACAGGAAATCCAGTGGCTAGGTAGAGCTGGCCTCCTCTTTGAGTAGAGCATGACTTTTTTTTCAGTCCCAGTTTCTCTGCTTGTCTGAAAATATCCAAGTGCATGAAAAAAATAACAAGTCTTACTGGGTGTATTTTTGTCATCTAAAATGCAACATTGTCTAGTTTGGTGCATTTAGCAGTGGAATTTATAAGCAGGCAGTTCCATGTTTATTAAATGTTGACAGTCTCAGGAAAGGTTAAAATGTACTTTCTCCATGACCAGAAGAGTTATTTGTCACTTGCATGTCAGTACATATGTTCCTTCTCAGCCACAGAAATAAAAACAAAATTCAGGCACCAAACTTGCAAGTGTTTCTGTGTGCTTTGCCAACACAGAGAGGGTAATTCCCACCCTCTATTAAGTCTTATGAATGAATCACTGGACTGTACTGAGCCATATTCCATCTTTGGCTCATTCTTCACAACCGCAAAGGCGGAGCTGGCCTTTTAATCTTCCATGATACAATTTCTCCAGTTAAATGCTGCGTTTGCTCCGTGAGTTAATGTCTTCACTGGTGGGTTGACCATCTGCCATTTGTTCTCCTCTTTCATCTCTTCACAGAAACACATGCCAAGCGAAGGGATCTGGGAAAGAAGTCACCAGTAGAGTTACTAGCAGGGTTATTGCTTTGACATGAAGGAGGGATCTTTGCTACAGAAGCGAGCAGGCCCTGAGACTATTCTAGGAGGAGAGACCAGGACACTTTGCCACTTCTGAAATGAGCTAAAAACATATTGGGGCCCTGTGGGGTGAAAGTTGGACGTGGATTGTCAGCCCACATTAATACCTGGATTTGATAAAATATGTTCACTCCTTCTTATGCATCAACAGTAGTAGTAAAAATGAATCTAAAGACTGAACTCGCTGCTTGGTCATATCAAGGGCAGATGGTAAGAAAAACAAGGATGAAGAATTCTGTCACTGAAAGTAAACAAAAAAAAAAAATGCTGATCAAGTCTTAAGCACAGGCCTGGCTTGTGAATCTGGTGACAAAAACCGTCTCCACTTCATTCTGTAGCTAAGCACCAAAGTTGTGAAGTTACAGTGACTTGAAAAACACACATCTTCTTAAAGAGTGACTCACTGAACATAGCTGCAGGTTATACTCACAACACTGTGGAAAAGAGAGGGAAGGTTCTTAGCCCTGTTTCTAAAGGAAGGAAGCCAACTCCAAATGGAGAGGTTTCCAAATGTGCCTCTTGTCTGTAGGTGTTACCTAGCATTGTCTTTTCAGAGGTGTTGGACAAAAATCTTCTCCAAAGACTTTGTTGCTACTCACACACTGTTCATCAGGAGAAAATCCCTCTCTTGACCTCTTGTGCTTTGCTAAAACTACATGAGATTCCCTTTATAAGGAGAAAGCTAATGTCACTGGTATTGGCACTCAGTTGCATACATGTCTCACCACATAAGCAGGCTCCTTATTAATAGTATAATAAAACAAAAAGAAAGCTTCTTGCTGAAAAAAAATCTTACCTTTCGTACCACTTGGGCAAAGTCACTGCTGTCTCTGGCGGGGAGCCCTATCAGAGGTCGAGTGAAAGATGTCAAGGAAGAGCCATGGCCCACAATGAGGATGACACCTGATATACAAGCAAAACCAAAGAGAAGTCAGGGGGCTGCTGCACTGTCAGGTTACTCATCAGAAGATGAGTATAAGCTTCTTTAGGTGCTGTTCATCTTTGAAGACCTTGTTGATAATGTGGCAAGGTGTTATTGTGCTGGTCAGAAAAAGTCTGGTGTGTAGTAGGCACGCTAGCTAGTCAGGGAAAGCATTTGCTAGGAAAAGAGGTAAAAAAGCTTTCCAGAAAAGTGTATTGTCTTATGCAGACCTACGTCCTGATGCAGAAGGATTGAGCAAAAAGTATACTCTTGCAATTTAGTACTCTACTGTCTTCTGTTTAATTTTCCTTTCCCATTTCTATCCCATAACTTGCATGTATTTTAATATAGTGTAGCCCAGGACAAGGACTAAGACTCTATCTTAAGCTCTGCGCAAAACCAATACCTCATGTTAAATGTGTTTCTGTTGGCAAAACTCTGCCAATTCGTGTTACTGAAAGTGTCTGACAGAATATACAAAGATCTGAAACCTTTACCTTTGCTGGGGCAGGCAGTGATGATTTGTTTTATAACCACAGAGCTTCTGTTTAGATATTCTTCATAACTTTCCGATGGCATGAGAGAAGAGAGTTGGAAGTTACTCCTGACAATAAAATAAATAAATAAACAAACCCTGTTAATCTAAATAATAATGTTAATCTAAATAAAATATGTTAATCTAAATGAATATTGGGATGCTGTTAGCACTTTTGAATGACTAAACCAGAAAAAAAAAAAAAGCACTTGGTTAAAAAGATGTAGGTTTATCTACTGGCTTATCTGACATATTGTTGCCTCAGCTTGCATGGATTATTAGCTTCCCCCATGGTGATTTCCATTAAATCTGGTGGCTAAACCTCATAGTTCATAAAGCACCAGATGGAGGGAAAGTTATGGTTTAATAAAACTTGTATTTTACAGTGGAGATTATTTGAAGTAAGATTCATGCCTAAGAAAAGCTTAAGCTTTGAGCAATTCTGTCAGCAAGGACCACCACCCAGCTATGGTCTGCACACTTGCAGAGCCACCCAGCTCTAGCAATCCTGACCAAGTTCAAACCAAGATGAGATGCTGAAGATGTGAATGCTTCCAAGATTTGGTGCCTCAGTCTTAGTCTCCTTAATAAACAAAACAAATAAAAATCAACAGCAAATGAAGCATGCCTGCCTTAGCTGGACAAATGGAGAGTAAAGACTTTCACTCCTAGAGTTTTAAAAAAAGGGTTTCTGGGGACATAAGTCACAATGCACCACTCCTAAGTACCTGCCCACTTCCATTGAGGCCAGGCATTCTTCTGTCTTTTATACACTAAGGCCCTTCAGGCACTGAATAAATAGTTTCCAAAAAAAGAGTAAGACCCAGACCTTCAAACTGCTGTAAATCAGGGCAGTCCCACAGGATTGATAGGGCTTGGGTCAATGTATGCCATGCACCCAGCACAGACCCACCCCAAGGTTCTGCAGCAACTTCCAGGACACCAGCTCAGTCTAGCCCTGGGGGAAGTGTTGGGGGCTGCCCCAGCCCAGCAGCAGCAAGAGCATCCAAGGCCCCAATATGTGGTGGCTGGTGGCGCTAAGGGTAAGAGCAAGATTGAATCATCAAATTCTCAATGATCAGAGGCCCTGACAGCCTTGCCGGAGTTTCAGGACAGGCAAAATAGGCAGCAGGACCACAGTTGCCTCTCTACAGACTTCTGTCTTTGATATTTTCCCAGAAACAGGGCTTCTTGGCAACAAAATAAAATCTCCCCAAACTCGCTTTCTATTTTTCATGTCATCTTCTTAATCTGTTTTCTCCAGGAATGAGAAGTCGTTCACAGCTACAGCAGGCACACAGCTGGGTGTTAATCTTTTTTTTTTTTTTTTCTACAAACAACCACCCCCCTTGCCCCAGTTTGACTGCCTACTAATTCCGTGAATAGACAGGAGTGAGAGTAGGTTAATGTGTTGTTGCAAGGCACAGCACCGCGGTGTATTTTCGCAGATGAGTCCTTGGCACATTATGTCAGCACGAATGGCAGAAATACAAAATAGGTGGTAAAACTGCAAAAGGCTCATGCTGGATTGTTAATCATAGCTAATATTAATCCTGACTAGGTCAGACAAGTCTAGATTGGAGTACTAAAATCTAGTCTGCCTTCTGGCAGAGCTGTAGTGTTTTTTTAAAATGTGCTGTCCTGTTGGCATCTGTGTCCCTTCAGTAGTCACCCTGTTATTAACAAACAGTTCTGCAGCAGAAACGAGCATCTCCAGCACTGACTTAGGTGGTTTCCAGGCTAAATAGCAACAGGAGCTCTCAGCCCAGGCTAAGGTCTCAGTGGAAGTGCTGTGTCCAGCCGTGAGTGCTACAGAGCAACTGAGATAAGGATTAACAAATGAAAATCGAGAGAGGAGCAGCGAACAAGGGGCCAGAAAGCACGGCCTTCAAGAGAGGATGGCAAGAGTCCAGCTCAGAGGAAAAGCTGAAGAAGGACATGATAACAATCTGCAAAAGGCTGTCCTGAAGAGGAAAGGAAGGATCTGTCCTCCATGCAAAGGATGAATAGGAAAGAAATAAGCAGCTTACACTGTGACTGGCAGTCTAACAGCAGGCATGGCAAAGTCAGAGGTCATCTTGCTGTGGGACAGGGAGTGCCCACCAACTCTCTGCTTCTGTGAGAGCATGGGAGGAGAAAGAGGCAGAGCTAATCTCACCCAACCTTACCTGCCTACAACCCAAATGTCTGTCTAGGTCAGTGAAACAAATAAGCCCCTTCAGGGGCAATTCTTGCTGTCTCAAGTGTCTGGCACAGGCTAAGATGGAAAATCACTATCTTGTGAGTCCACTTCTTTCCACCAACAAGAAGGCTGCTAACTGACTATCACAACCTAGGCACCCAGCTCTTAGATGTCTGCAGCTGAGAGCAATGAACCTCAAGGTGATTTCGTCTCAGCACGTAACACATGGGCAGCAGAAGTATCAGTACCACTGACATTGCCTCTTAGTGGTACTGGAAATAGGAGAACTTGAGTCAGGTCCACTGCTGACAGGGAACTATCAGGGACTTAACCTAGTTGAAGGCTGTCATTTGCTGTGGGTGAATATGGTAAAACAGCTCCTGGGACATGCGAATTTTGAACCCTGCATGTGATGGGATGAAACTGGCATCACATGTGCAAGTTTATAGCTCATCCACCCTATTTTTGCCTGGACTTGAGTGAGCTGTGAGGGTTCTGAACCCTGTAGTTTCCATTACTTCAGAGCTTCCCCTCTGGTCTTCTCACTGCTCTGCATTTGCACACTTTCTTTTGAGGCAAGTGATTTTGAACAAAAAAAAAAACTAAGGAAAACAGTCTGGTGGTGATAAAACACACCGGAAAGCACTATGATCCAAGAAAATGAAGAACTTTATTCCTTATCTGTTTTCAAATAAATATACTTGCTTGGTTGTAAGAAATGCATTAAGATGAGAAATTTTCTTTCTTATATGTGG
Organism: Merops nubicus; assembly: GCF_000691845.1. Classification (NCBI taxonomy): domain Eukaryota; kingdom Metazoa; phylum Chordata; class Aves; order Coraciiformes; family Meropidae; genus Merops; species Merops nubicus. The sequence continues at coordinate 12,650 of NW_008629305.1, forward strand.
GAAACCCCAGACACACTCACTTTTATTAGCTGAGTAATTTCCTGGATCTGTCTGTGCACTGCAAACACAGAGCAGCCTAGTTTGTGAGCAAGGTGAGGAGCTAGGTTAAATTGGAGGCTTATAATTTCCTGCTATGCTGTGGTTTGCAAGTGCTCAGAAAAAGCATCACCTCTCAAGTTGCAAGGGACCCAAAAATCCTTTCTGAGCATAGTGTTAATCTTTGAACAAGGCAACCTCCCTCCCTGACCAAATTCAGCACAAGCATCAGTTATAGTGAAACAGTGTTATCCTGCCCACCTCTAAAACAAGAAGACAGATGGCTCATGTCAGGCTCAACTCTTCCTCCCCAGACCCTGCATGGCTCTGCACCAGGGTGCACAGAGGTGGCCCCTTGCCTTCTCTTCCTCTTGTAGCTGTTGCACCAGTGACACCAATGAGCAATGTTTCAGGTGTGGAGCTGTGCTCCCTGCCACCTCCCAGCCTGGGCTCAGCCTCTGCCGTGGGGCAGATCTCTTGCTGCTGCCCTGCAGATGCTCAACAAAGGGCTTACTACCCTTTTCTAAAGTCACATTTCTACATTGCTGAAAATGCGCATGTTATTTACCCAACAAGTTATACTTCATATTTCTAAAATGTGTTTCACATGAGCCAAAGGTAAAAACGAAAGTCATGGTACCCAGCGCTAAGACCTTCAATACAGCGATGCTTGTGCCTGACAAACCTTGGGCCTGAGCCAGCAGATCTGGAAGGGGACACCAAAGCAGGTCTGGTCCCACGCACAAGTATCAGATGTAGCAGTTACCTGTAACTTGTGTCTATATTGTAAGATGCCTCTGCCAGTTCTGTCACAGTCATAAAGTTCGGAATTACTTTGCTTGCTTCCCACTTGGTCCATTCAAACAGTCCTGGTTCCACCCTGATACTGACTTTTTGATCTAATTTAAGCCCTGTAAGAACCAGAAGTATTAATTAAGAGGAGAAAGATACAGTTGCAGCATTACATTTGTGCTCTACATTCTACCTTGTTTGCCGTAATGTTTTCTTTAATGAAAAATAATTGCTTATTGTTGAACAAAAACAGGATTGCGTTGATTAAATGAAGCCAACATTATATTCTTGTCTGATTAATCTTAAAGCACTACAAATTCTCACATCATTATGATTATTTCTGAAGCCCTCTTGCGATGAACTGCAAAGTACGGGACAAAATAGTAGAGAAGACCTCAGTGAAGTTGCAACCTGAATAAACTTTAAAGAGGAAATGCTTTTATCATATTTATATAGCATTTTTCTCAGTGCTCCTTGGTGGGGCAATAAACTGTCGCATAGTGTTAAAAATGGAATTCTCTTGTAAAAAGACACATTATTTTGTTGATTATTCTCAAGAGGTTTCTAAGTAGCATTAGTCACCAGAAGAAATGCACTTCAATCATAGTTCTGATGTAAAACATGGTAATGAACTGTGAGCCTCTGACAGACCTGTCAGAAAGGACAGGAAAGGAAAAAAGGAGAGAGGTAGAGAGAGGGGGAGAAGGAAAGAGGTTCTACAATATGAAGGAATTAGAACAGTTTGTCTTGCAAAGGCAAATACTTTCAGGAAAAAGCTGTCTTCCCTGATTCACATAAATGTCCCTCAGAGGACTGAAAATATCTGCTGTTTGGCTCAGAATATTTTCTGGAAGTGGTGTCAGTGGTGATTTGGCGGACAGCTATTAATGTTGAATTCAACCTGATGTGAAGCACCTCTCTCTCATATAACATTAGATTCCATTTTAACTAGTGAGGGCTAGAGCTAATGAGATCACACTCTGCAGACCATGCACATGACAACAGGTTTATTACTGCCTGTATTACCAGCTAGACAGAACCACCTTTTCTTCCCTGCTTAAAAAGATCAACAAATACCCACAAAGTTGTGTCTTCTTACTCATCTCAGCGAATTCACAGAAGTTGGACGAAGACATTGCCACGGTGGCGAGGACACCTGGCCAGCTTTGCTGCCTTACCCTGCAGTAGGTGTTGGGCTGTCTGAATGCAGCGGAGTGCGGGGGATGAGTACACGTAGCGGACTGACACCTCCTGGTCCAGCAGAGCCTCCCCTGGGTGGGAACAGCAAAGTGAGTTGCTCTTATACAGATTGTGATAGATGAGAAACTACTGCAAAATACTTTCTGCAAAAAACAGATTGGAGCTTTTCAGTTTCATTGACAAGGGGTAGCTACACTGACAGACCCTTTCTATTAATTTTTTTTCACACTGTCAACTGACTGAGCTCTCTAGAAAGCTCACTCCAGCAGCAGTAGCGAGTTTAAAGTGAGTGTTGGAAGACACTCAGAATTACAGAAGATTTACTCCAAATCTGCAAAGAGCAGTTAGACGTTTGGCTTTCTCCATACCTCTGAATCATCAGAGGCAAGTGTTTGCAGCAGACTCGCATTGTCACAGTCAGGCACTCTTGTTCAGGGAGCAGAAACAACTTCATCTGGTGAACTGAGTCAGATTAACCCATAGCCACCGGGTACCCGTGGTGACATGACCACACTCTGCTGACCATGGAGCTGCTTCCTCTGGCTGGCCTTTTCCCTCCTCACTGCCTGTTTAGTGACAACCGCACAAGACATCAGTCTCTTGCAGACAAGCAGTGATGCACAGGTAGTGTTGCAGCCTCGGTATCTTAACTTTCTTTGCCAGAGACTGATAAAATGGGTCTCAGAGATCAGCAGCCAGCCCTACTCTTTACTGCTTAACACGACCTTCCAGTGTGTGCCCACAGTGAAGTGTTACCACAATGAGTACTGCTAGGAAGATTTTCTGCTGTAAAGTATGAGCTTTTGCAGATGATGTAAGCCTTCTTCCCAAACCCATACATTCACAGTAGGATATTATCCAGCTTACCTATAAGCCTTGACTGGAAAACACCACAGCAAGATAAAGGAGGATCATATTCAAAGTGCTTCATGCCGTCTTTCCTCTTCGGCAGGGTGGAAGGGAGGTTCAGATCTGCTCTGTAGTACCTTCCTGAAATGAGGTGGGACATTTTGCCACAGCACAAGGGAGGCAGTAGCTGAATGCACAGGTGGCATTTCATTGTAATAGCTGCATTTCTTCTGAATGATTGGATGGCTGGTTCTGAAACTTCAGCCCAGAGTGACATCTCAACTGGTGAATGAAACAGGTCAAGGCCCATTCTCTGTCCACAAGGACAAGTTATGAAGGAGGCCACCTGCCCAAGGAGCTACTCTGTCTTTCTTCCACCTCAATCACCAATGCTGTCTGTCCACTGGGCACCAGTTATGGCCTGTGCTCTCCCCACACCTCACCTGGAGACCATGTGGGTGGGGGGGGGAGCTGGCACTAGCTGAGACCATGCCTAGGAGACAGCTAATAACTAAGCAGTTTGGGGGATCATGAGGCAGTGCCTGAACTCAGATGCTTGCAGGATTATTTTAGTACTACAGGCACAGTTTGTGCCCCACTGATAAAAACAACAAAAAAAAATTAATAACTGCAGTTACCTTAAAGAGATCATATTTTAAAGTTACAAAATGGCTTAGGAAATCACTTGTCCTAACAAAATAGCACCTCTTCTGCAAGCTCTGAAGGAGTCAAAGTGGGAGAATGAGAAAGAGGGAAGGATGCTGTAAAAATTACGTACTTTCTGTGTGGCTCAAACAAAACAAAAATCTGCTCCATATTGATTCTCTTTTTTCCTTTGCTAAAATGACAAAAAACAACATTTCCATTGAAGAAAAATGAAACCAGTGAATTGTTTATGCAGCCACAAGGTATCACCTTCATTATTTAGTGTGAATTTCGCACACTTAATGTAGGAGATCATCAGCATAACAAAGGATACTTTCAGCATAAAGATCTCCCTTTTGAACTCCCACCATGTTCCTCTCCTTCCTCCTGACACATATTTCCCTGCTCTGGGTCAATTTTCTTCAGCTCAAAAAATAAGTTTTTTTGACAGAAAGGGCCAAGAAATTTAGCTTTTAATTCATCTCAGTGCTGATGTCTCATTTCCACCATAGTCTGCTCTTGCTCTTCTTTCCCAGGTTTGAGAGTGACATACTGTGACTGATCAACAGACCATGATTCTGATTCAAGTGTTGAAAGATGGAGGGGTCTGGTAATAGCCACTTTGTGCAGAAAGTGGTAGAGATTTTCTGATATGTATATCCATCAGTGAGACACATCTGTCAGTACCACAAGAGCTTTGCTTGTTCTGCAGAGTTTATCCAACGTAAACATGAATGACTTTAGGACATTATGAAGTGGTGACATGAAGGTCAAAGCAGTGCTATCTGACTTTCAATGTTATTCACCCTTTTGTGTCAGTGTTTACGCTTACACATAGGAGACTGAATCTCTTGTACCCATTACTGGGCTTAATTGACTTTGGTTCTGATTTGCTAAAATACTCACATTACCTTACTCACCATCTGCAGTCAAGCACTGTTGAAGCCAAGATTTGCCAAAGACCTGATCGACTCTTTC